>NW_025776525.1:0-150978 GCF_021130785.1 Homalodisca vitripennis
AATACTTTTATATGAAAAGAGGATACAATAAGTTTGGAATTTGTTATAATGAGCTAAATTTGCTTATTTTAGTGGATGATGATTTTAAAACAACTATATGGTTGTTTTTAAATATACCTAGTAATCTTTTAATTCATTACCTCGTTAATATAAAGTGAAGTTCAACAATTTACGTCTCCAGATAATATTATAATGTAATAATGTTAATTTAAGCTGTAGTTTGCCTAAAAATACAACGTAAGTAGTTGGCTGAGCTGTAGCGAAGCCTATCATTCCTGGGGCTAGAAATATTTAATTTCTAAGATTCTTTCTTTTATCTTGACTGTATGTCTATCTGTGTGTCAACACGATATCTCGAAAACAAGCTAACTTATAGACTTTAAATTGTGCATGCAACTTCATTTCTATATGACCACTTATTTCGATTATGGGGCTTGTCACTCAATGCATTTGGCTATGAGTATATTTTTGCACTGGTCGTATAGGTAACAAATACTGTAAAGAGAATATACCAGAATAATTTGTAACAAAATTCAGTATAATAATAATTATGTTTCCATAAGTTAGATTCAAACACATGTATTTAAGCACTGATAATAATCTCAATTTTGTGAAAAAAATTGTGAATTAATCGTTTAGCAAGATATCTCGAGACAAGTTTAAATCCGGTGATTTAAAGTTTGGTCATGAAACTTCATTTCTTCATGGAAAAGCGTACTATTAATGAGCAGGTTCAGCCATGAAATGTAGCTAAGCATAAGTCAGTTTCCTTTTTTATATGCATGCCTGTCTGTTTACCTGCCGGCCCGACTTATCGAGAATAAAATGAGTTATAATTTAGAAATATTGTATGCAAACGTATACACGGCACGTAATTTGACGTACTCCTGTCCTTATTTATTTTTGAACAAAAACATATTCACATGCGTATTGTCTATTTCTAAATATAAAACTACACAGGTAAATAGCCATTTATTTCCTTCGGTTATCGAGTCTATGAGAGCTTTAACTTCTAACATATATATCTTTATAAACGTAAACAAAAAAATTGTTCAATTCTATAGATACTTCTGTAATTTAAGTTTCATTTAACTTATTGCATGAAGAATAAACGTAATAGTCACTACTAAAGCATAAAGTGACATAAAAATCACTGGACAATTAATAACATTTTTTACAAGAAATGCAGTTTTATGACAGGCATTGTCTCATTAGGTTTTTTTGTCTATGGTTATCACTACTGTTTTTACGCATTAAAAACTACATTTTATTTATTGCTGTCTTGATCTAAATGCATTTAATTTGTTGTATATATAAAAATACTACAAATTGTTGATTGGTTTAGTACTTAATACAGTAGTAAGTTATGTAAACTAAGTAACATTAATATACAAATGTACGTATTACACGTTTTTCTTTTTTAGACACAATACCTATGATTTTAAAGTTATTTGGGCTAGATAAAAATAACGTAAAAATATTCCTTCAAACATATTTTTTCTACAATATTTTGTTTAGACATGGTATTTTGAGCTTATCCAAACATTGAATGTTTAACTGTGTTGCCAAACTCTACCTACAGACCTCTGAAAGTCATAGGAGGTCTTGTAGCAACCTTTACTAAATCAACTCTGAATACTGTGATATAGAATAAATCAGTGAACGGAGTGGAAAAATTTCTTGTTTACGTCAGTGAGTTTACATGGAGTAGAATTGACGTGGTTTCATATACAGGGTGAGTGGCTCTTAGCGTGACAAACTTTTTTTGGGTTATAATGCAATGTAAATGTGATACAATGGCGGTTATAAAAAAGTCAAACTCCAAAAATTAGGTCTGAAATGAATTATTATCAGTTTTTCCTAAGAAACCCGTTTTTTTACGTAAAACTGATATTTTCTCAGCAAAGTATAGACATATGTGAGCAAACTACATCATTTTTAGATTTTCAGTTAAATTTTCAATTTGAAAAAGTTATCGGTTCAAACGGTAAAAAACGAAAATTAAGCTTCAGGTCAGTTCCAAATGGCAAAGTTGCTAAGTTTCAGAAAAACTGAAAAATCATTGAACCCCATCTTTTTATTACACACACCTGTACACAAGAATTCTTGTCAAGTGATATTTAAAACTTTGCCATTTAATAGGCATTAAAAATAGTATGCCATATGGCCATAGTTAAGTATTCGGTTTACCTACTTTTAATCGGTTTGAATATTAAAAAACATGCAAGCTACACAAATATTAAAAAAACAATTTAATAACAACTGTACTTAATTTTTATGTTTTATAAAATGCCTCATAAAACTGAAGATTACAAAAAAGTAAAGCAGTTTAAAATAATTTGTGGATGCTAGTTACTGATTAATGGTTACATCCTTTTATCAATGTTTTTAAATCCTTATCTTATCACTTTCACCAGTATTGTACATTCATTCCTTATCTTGTTTTGTAAGACCAGTGTCCACATGAAATTACTTCTACCTCCAATAAACCACTTTTCTGTTTTAATTGAGTCAAGTGTAGGCTGCCATGGAGTTCACTACTCGTGAATACGCTGATATGCACTTTATTTAACGGGTTTTGTGATGGAAATGCACGTGCTGCCCAAAGAGAGTATCAAGCTCGATACCCTGATTGCCGACTTCCCCAGTCATTCTGTGTTCTCAAGACTCCATCAACGTCTTGTGGAGAGAGGTACAGTTTTTACAAAAGACCTAACGAAGTTGGACACATTGTTCATGATGCAGGATTAGATGAAGTAGTTCTAAATTCAGTTCGGAATGATCCAGAAGTTAGTAGTAGATAACTTGCTAGGGACGTAGGTGTATCACAATGGAAGGTTTTGGATATTTTGCATAAGAATAAGTTCCATCCATACAATTTTATACGCCTGTTTCAAGGTCTGAAAGCAACTGATTATGCTCGTAGAGTACAAATCTGCCGTTGGTTTGCTAAACAGAGATATAGAGCAGCATCATTTTTTTTAATCCTTTTTTACTGATGAGTCATTGTTTTACAAGAGCAGGAATTTTCAATAGTCATAATATGCACCACTGGGATCAAACAAAACAAAAACCGGACAAGGGAACAACCCTTTCAAACGCGTTTTAGTATTAATGTTTGGTGTGGAGTCTTAGGCGACCAATTGATTGGCCCTCACATATTTGATGGAACTGTAAATGAAACAAACTACGTAGATTTTTTGCAACACGACCTACCTAACCTCTATTAGATGGTTTGAACAATTTTGAAAGAGACGAGCTTATATTCTAGTAGGATGGAGCCCCTCCACATTTTAATGCAACGGTACGTCTGAAAACTATCCCGAGTGGATTGGACGTGGGGGAACTGTCGCATGGCCTGCCCAATCTCCCGACCTTACACCTATGGACTTTTTTGTGTGGGGTGCTTTTTAAGCAGGAAGTTTATTCCACCCCAGTAAACTCAGAAGAAGAATTACGCGGCAGAATTGGTCTGGCTGCTCAAAGGTTTAGGGAAAAACTGTCTTTTAAAATGACCGTAGAGCAATGAGAAAGCGAGCAAGAGGTTGTGTGAGAAAAGAAGGTCGCCATTTTGAGAATGAACTGCAATGATTTTAATTTTAATCTGTTGTGTTCATGAGGTATTCTAATTTTTGATTTACCTTATTGATAATTTATTAAAGTTTCCATTATTAAATATCTTTACTAATGCTCAAAAAATTATGTTTATTATACCGTCCCTATGACTACTCAGTGTTAACTTTTAACCTATACTGATTTTTTTTAATAGCCAAACACCTAAATAGTTGGTTATATGGCATACCATTTCAAAGCCTATTACATGACAAAGTTTTTTTAATATCACTTGACACATTCTTGTGTACAGGGTGTAATAAAAAGATGGGGTTCAATGATATTTCAGTTTTTAATGAAACTTAGCAACTTTGCCATTTGAATCGACCTGAAGCTTAATTTTCTTTTTTTTACCGTTTGAACCGATAACTTTTTCAAATTTAAAATTTAAACGGAGAATCTAAAAACGATGTAGTTGATTTACGTACAAAAACACGGGTTTTTTTAAAAAAAACTGAAAATAATTCATTTCAGACCTAATTTTTGGAGTTAGACTTTTTTTATAACCGCCATTGTACCACATTTACATGACATTAATAAACCCAAAAATTTTGTCACTCCGAGAGCTACTCACCCTGTATGTAGACACAGTCAATCTCTATCTACTTAGCGCTAATAACACATATTATAAGCACTTCTTGAAGGCATATATCTTCTACCATACAAACATTAATTATTAATTGATTTGTAAAGGTTAATAATTATTCTTTTGTATGTGAATAAACCGTGGCATTGTCTGTTTGTTGAAAAAGAGTGAAGCGGGCTTGTTTTTTCTTGCAATCATAGTCCATTTAAGTTCACTTAGTGTCAAAACAAATTAAACACATTTATAGTCATATGTGTCCCAGTGTTCAAATATAATCCTTGCTACGTCTGTAAAAAATTAGATTCGTATGATTGACCAATGTACGTACTTGTCAGAGTTTTACATTGAGTGCAAAATATGTTTGTGTTTGAA
Source organism: Homalodisca vitripennis (assembly GCF_021130785.1). Taxonomy (NCBI): domain Eukaryota; kingdom Metazoa; phylum Arthropoda; class Insecta; order Hemiptera; family Cicadellidae; genus Homalodisca; species Homalodisca vitripennis. The sequence continues at coordinate 4,571 of NW_025776525.1, forward strand.
TAAATAAATTTAATATCTGTTCACTTTGGGCCCAAAACGCTAAGAATAAACATATCTTGAGGCAAATTTCTCTCACTATACAAATAGTAAGCTTTCTGCGTGAGTAGAGTGTAAAAATTACTCTCTTATATGTGACAGAAAATTTCATTGTTAGTGTGTTGTGATGGAGTATAGCAGATATAATTGTTTGACATAAATAATCTATGTACACTTTATACCAACACAAATAATAAATATTTTATATTCATGTCGGTTCTTCTATTCAAAATGTAGAGCTCTCTTTGTTGGTAAAGTAAAACGTTGCCCCTTTTATGTATGAAAGAACATTTTCGTTGTCCATGTGTTGAAATGGAGTCGTGTGGATATGTTGTGTGTTTGTGGAAACACAGTCGATGTCTGTCTACTTCAAGCCAACAACACAAACATTGATAAACCTTTCAAGAGTCTCGAATATTCATTCATAAAAATATAATCCATTCTGTAATTCTGGAATTGTAATTATTTTATACTAAACAAGGTTTATGTTTTTTGTGTGATTGGGGAAATGCTAATTCACTGTCCTCATACTCCTCTAATGATTAAGGCTCGCACCCACTGAAACTCCTACAGCTTTAGACATCTATCTCTCTCTGGAATGATTTTCTGAACTCCATTAGGGTACTTAATTAAGCCAATAGAGGACTACTTCAGAAATCAGGCCATCTGTTGTCAACACAGGGCTATATTACCTTTTCTCTAATTTAAATGATTATTATGAAATTAATGTTGCTAGAATCTAGTATGAATTTCCTCCTTATATCCAGATAATTTTGTATTTCGACCATAGTAGGTTCTTGAGACCTACATAATGTCTATATTGTATCTATCGGAGCAGTAAATCAAGGTCAAATTTGACACCGTAAATACATTGAAATAAATGGTAAATGAAAATGCCTGAAGAAAACGCGTTTTTACCGACGTAGGCTTCTCAGTCATAAATGACTACATATATTCTATTTACATAAACAACAATTTTAAGCTATGTAATGTAAACATATTAGACTAAAAGAAGACTGCAAGAGCTGGATGTAGACACTTTTTGATCAAGTTTCTGAGACCAACAAAATAAATATATTGTTCTGATACGGAAAATAAAACAATCTCAAATATGACACCGTATATACATACGCTAGAATATAAATGCAATTGAAACGACGGAAAGCAGACACTTTTTAACAAAAGTAAGCTTCTCAGTCCTATATACATAATTTTGTTCATCGAGACATCAACGCAAACTTAAGCATTGCGCTGAAATAACTTAGACAGGAAGCAAATTAAACGGGCTGGACATAAACTTTTTTGATCGAAGTGGGTACTCATGTTTTTATTTAATTGATTGGAACAAAGATTGAAATTGCTGTAGCGTAGGTAATATAATTAATTCTAACCAGAAATAATCGATATGCGCAAAACTTGATTTAAGAGTCAGGGCCTTAACCCTGATCGTCTTGTTAAAAAATATGATAGGATACCATCATATTGCAAGTTAAGTGCTTTATCCAAATAGACTAAGGACGATTTAAAGAATTGAGTGCGTAGCTGCGGGTAACAGCTAATCTGCAGTAAATATACTTATTACACAACACAAAATGTTATACTTACTTGAAAGTATTAGTATGCAATGTAATATAATATTATTTTCCAAAGTCTAGAGCATTCACATTCTTATTTGAGAAGACGTTGACACTAAAACGTGTGGTGTACGAAAAAGTTTGTTCTGTACCGTTTTCCTGACAATCGCAACAAAATAAAGTGTAAAATCAGTTTTATAACATTTGATCCATATTGCAGATACTATTATTTAGAATTTTAAAAGTTTTAAATAATAAGGTTTTAGTAAATCTTAAAATTATGTATAACGTTACCTACGTTTGTATGCAAAAATTTTTCCAAAATTAACCCAATCACCAAAATTAAATGTTGTATGAATATAAAAAGTTAAAAAATAGTTTATGTTAAAGTTTATATTTCAATTCATTTGGTAAGTGCAGGTATAGGCCCAGATGGTGTGATACGTAGTGTAAACATTATTTTGAATCGATTATTTGTAGTGCGTATCTCCAACGGTCACGCTTAATAAATTTTAGAATTCAAGTAGTTCGAAATAACTGACAGATCCTAGCCTAGGTTAGTTCAAAAGTTAGCAACAAAGAAATCTCTCTTTTAGTTAACCGAAATAAAACAATTTATTTTTACGAATCCATAAACTTTAACTACAATCAAATGATATACGAATTAATTTTTGAACGGAGAGATAGATAGAGAGAGAGAGGGAGAGAGAGATAGAGAGAGAGAGAGAGAGAGAGAGAGAGAGAGAGAGAGAGAGAGAGAGAGAGAGAGAGAGAGAGAGAAAGAGAGAGAGAGAGAGAGAGAGAGAGAGATTTTAGTAATATAATTGGAAGGGGTTTTCGATTCTTTCGTTTGGTTATGTCTTTCATCTCAGCTTATCCACTCATTTACAAAATTTATTTGACAGTAATCACTCTAACTATAAATATATATTTCTCTCTGTCACTTTCCAGTTTGTAATTATTGCAGTTTTATAGAGATTGGATATTACTATTGTATTTACCATAAGGTATACCTCCACATTTGTTCCTAGAATAGATTTAAGAAAGGTTACTAATAGGTTTTACATAAACATCCATATACGTTGTCAAATTTATACGTATAAATCAATAATTTTTTTGCAAAGTATACAAAAGAAGCACTTACTTTTGAATAAATTTCTCCTCTAAATGCTATATTTAAAGGTTTTGAAAATTTACAAGATTATATTCTTGTGAGATATTTTGTAAATTTATATCAGTTGTGTTTTAAGTATTAAGTGTTTGTTATGTAAGTTATAGAATGCACGACTCATAATTTGTGAATATAGAAGTTAAAGTGATTACGATACACATGAAACGTGTATGACTAAAACAATAAATAATTTAAATTTCTGAAAGATCGCAAACAGGAGGCACTAGTTGTAAACACAATCAACTACATACAAGTTGTCATAGCAATGCAAATTTGTTCCGAATGCTGGCTTTATTCCACTTAAAACCAATAAATTATATGGTATGTAGAGATAGCTTAGTACACTTTAAATTGGTTTTGTGCACGTCTGTTTATTCAATATATAATCAAGGTTTCATAAAATACTCTTATGATCATTGATTTTACATTCACTCAGAAAGAGAATATAAAGATTAAACGACGTCTTCTTCTGTTTTTATAGAATATATGTATGTCTATTTTATAAAAAATAACTCCAAGTCGTTAAAAGTGTATTTTCACTAGCAAGGTGAATAAAATGTTTTAACCTTGTTATATTCCGTTTGGATATTGGATGTAAATATAACCACTCAAACATATAACAGTTAAGTGATATACTTTTGTGTGTTGAACAAGTCAAATTTCTCAGACAAAAACGTTAAATATGCTAGTATTGAAGATATATTTGACGGTCTTTAGCTCTTCCGAAACATTTTTCGTGTGTCTTTAAAGACTACTGAAATACATAAAAAACCATACCAAAAATATTGCTATCCCAAATAAGTGTTATAAATAGGTTATTGTTAATCTTTTAAATTTTACCAAGAAATACTATCATCCTAGTCCGAATAATTGGCTTTGTTGCGCGTAGCATTTCAAATTATGTAACTCCAAGTATTTGAGAAAAACATTTTCTTATATAAAGGTATTCCTATATAAGGGCATAGAAAGCAAAGAACAGGATAGTAATATATTTTATAACTGTGAATGATGTTATTTCAGAACACAGATACAAAAAAGATACGTAAAATCACATTAAAGAGTATAATTATATGGAGTGCTAGAACGATGAGGGATTTTTATTTGAACATCAGCGTTAAATCTAAGGTGTCATCTCGATCAGCTTGCACTGATATTTACTACAGCACACTTTAAGTTAAATAAACCTCGTTCTTATATACTTCTGCTTATGTCAAATAGCGTGTTTTAATGACGTACTTAATGGGTCTTTCAGGATTAAATTTAATATTGATACGTATATTTAGATTGAACGGCTGTCCGGATGAAAACTCTTGTTGTAGCTATTCACAATAAATATAAGTATTAAATAAGGAAAAAGAACGAATACCTTTAACAAAAATCTGTAACCATTTATTTGTCCTCCTTCGTAGACAATGGATTTAGGTCCGGATATCTAACTGAGAGGTCTTGGATTTAAATCCCGGGGAAGGCCAAAGTTTAGACACGAAACACATGTGTACATGTACAACAGAGTGTGTGTGTGTGTGGATATTGAAAATAAAAACGTCTTGATATAAAGATAATTATTCAATTTAATTTGTGTTCTCGTCTTGTACAAATATCATTTTACTGTGTTCAGTGTTTTCGTTGTCGAGCACTTTGACGTGGAAGGGTGGGGGGGGGTTCATAGTCTTCTGAAGGAAGAGGTGTGGCAATCTTTCTCCAACCAAATTTCACCTTTCTAGAATTAGCTGTCAAACAACAAACAAATCAAGAAAATTTCCGAAGCAGTCGAATAAAAATTGTAACTGAGAACTCAATATTTGCCATCATTGACATCTAAAGGTCTCCCAGTGGAACTGAAGATATCTCTTTAAAAAATCTCGAAATCTTTTTACTAAAAGATCTGTAAAAAAACCATCACAAAGCCGTGATGATGGGTGACCTCAATATTAACATCTTGAACCACTACCATTCATCAACAAAACCTTAGCATGATGTTATAAGGTCGTTTGGCCTTTAGTTACTTGTCAAGTCTCCAACACGAACGAGATCCAACGCAAACGATAAATGACAATGTCATGTTAAATATTCCAAATAGAACAGTGTCTGTGGTTAACACAGCAATATCTTACCACTATGGCTAAGAGGTTGTAATAAGTGGAAGTCAGAAGCCCATAATGACTAAATTATTAAGGACACAAGTCCAGAAAGCATCCATCAACCTTTCTTTTTAAAAAGAAAGGTAAAATTTACTAAATCTGTTTCCATGAACTGTGAAGGAGTTTAAAATTGTAACGACTGAATAAATTATAACATTAACAACTACTGCGCTCAAAAATAATCAAACTTTGTTCCAAATGCGCAAACATCAAATAGATCACCCAAGAAATTTTAATTTTGAGAAAAAAATTAAGTTTTACTCCGTAGTTTTTTAAAAAATCAACTAATGAGCAATTCAAAAGATTCATCCAAATTTAAAATAAAGCTTACTGGATGGTGATCCCAGCTACAAAGGCGTATGATGTGTTTTTTGAACTCAAAAAAACATTTCCATTAGTGTTTGGTGCATCCTTAAAATTACCAATAGAGAACGCAATCAAAAAAAAATAAAAATTTGAGTTAATCTCTTATACGATGCGGTTAATCTACATTGTCCCCAATTGTACCGCACGCAAAGAAATATTTCACTAGCCGTAATGCTTTGGCATGTGTCGATGAGAAATAGCTTATTCAAATTAATCAGCAGCTCTCAGTTAAAAAGCGTGATCTGAATTTTGATGTACATATAAGTAATTAAAAAGTGCCCAAAGCAGAAACTATCGGCCTATGTAGATCTTGCCAATTTTTGCAAGATATTGTAATAGTGTTTTTTATAAGACATGGCTGTGCAGCAATTAGAATTTCGGAATTCCACTAAAGTGAGTTTCTCGACTTTTTTAAATACATTCGACTGTGTTGAACATAAAATAGAGCTTAAAAACTGAAATTACATGGCATTCGAAGAGTTCCCTGTAAATGATTAGCTCTCTTCTGACTCTCTTGACTGTGTTGACCACAATACTATGCTTGAAAACTATAATCACATGACATTCGAGGCGTGCCATACTTTTGACTTAGATAATTTCTAACTGACAGAAGTCAAGCTGTTAAAATCTCAAATCATCTTTAAAATCCAATCCAGTTTAGCTACGGGGTCCAGCAGGGATCAATTCTCAGTCCAATTTCGCTTCTCATATCTATCAATGACATTGGTTCATTCCTATTGCATAGAGAAATGAATATTTACCGTATTGCTGGATTCGTCTGTAAGGAGATGGAAGCATCTTAAAATTTACGATTAGTCTTTGGTTTCCATACCTCATATTTAAACTACTTGGATTATATATAGCTATCCTTGAGTTACCTTGTGTGATACTTTTACGTTTTTAAATTTGAGGCATGTTGAATTTGTAATTTAACAACAGTTTATTTCATAAAAAAACACTATTAAAACTTAATTAATACATTAAAAGATACATTTTAGACATCGGCTAGCAAAATAACGTTCATTTTTCAATAAATTAAAAACGTTAAATGGAACCATATTTCTTTTTTACATATAATAAAATATTATTTTTGCAGTTTTACCCTATAAGAAAGAAGAGTATGATCGGTAAATATACTGCAGTAGATAGACAATATAACACAAAGCATTCTCTGTTTAAAGCAACATTCTACTACTGTAGTCCATAGTTTGTGTACGGTCGTTGTTAACCTGGTTATTTATTATTTTCTCTTCTCTACTGATTTTCTTAACTACGAGAGGAACAAATTATATACTCGTCTAGATGAAAATCTGATATTTAGTCTTGCATACTACTTATCTTACTTATAGTACACTCATCTTCACGTTTATGCATATTATTCTTCAGTACGGGTTATTTTAAGCCAAATCTTGTTACCCTCATCAAGACTTGCAAGAGTGCATTATATTTGCTTAGTGCCACTTATTTTTTTATTCTTTCAGTTAATGTTGTATAAAAATCTAAAAATATGGCAGTAAAACATAGATTTTTTATATATTTTCTTTCCATTTTAGCGTAAAAAATGCATATTGAAATGTGTATTTATTATGGTGTATATTAACTTTTGACTATTCAAATAAAATTTTATCTCATATAAAATGATAAATGAGAGAGCGAAATGTCGAGACGTTTCCAGGTAGAGTTACAATCTCTGTGTCTAGCCGGCTCTCATATTTTATGCGAAATAGTTGCACCGAGTTCCTTTCTTATTGAATACAAATTTAACTTTATGCTTTAAAAGAACCGTAACGCTATATGTATATTTTCATTACCAATATAAAGTTATAATGTTTTAATACATTCAGTGTTGATTTAGTCGGATCTAATGTTTTCGCACATCTGTTTTTATATTGCCACTAATATTTTTTAGTACAATGAAATAAGCATTTTTAAACTTACTAACTTACTTATACTAAAGAAATCCCTTGACTTTATGGTTTTTTTTTTCGGTTCAATTTCTCTACGTCTGAAATGAGTAAAATATTTAATATTCTATTTTAGGGGACATACACACACAGAAAAACTAAAATTAGGAACAAATTACATCGCTAAAAAAATTTGGCTTTCAATAGGAAATTGTTGTACACACAGAGATATAAATATGATTTCGTCATCAAGTGGAGAGAGATAGCGGTTGAAAATTTTGGTAGTTAATTATAAATATATAAATTAATTTTGAAAGCGGAACTCTTTTTTACAATAATAAAATTATTTATTAAAATTTTAATAAAATCTGGGTACCTGCTACTGAATAAAAAAAATGTTTCAATTGCTTTATTTTAAGCCAACTATTATATACTGTAATAAATGAGTCAGCCATTGACTCAGATTTAATTTAAGATGAGTAACAGTTAAATTATTAGTCACTAGTCATCTAATTCATGTCGCGAGTACATCGTTTACTACAATTATATATTTTACCATGAGTCATTTAAATATACTGTATGAGTTAGAAGCACTAAACGGCATGATTATATTAAAATGATAAATAATATATCTTCCTCATACTCTTCTTATTACATTGTTAAGTTTAAATTAATTCTAAACTAAGCATGTATCATCGTATCTTTCTAAAGTTAAATTAAAGTTCAGATACCAGTAAAGCGAAACTCCGAAGATAAACTAAAAGTATGCGCCAACTTACTTTTCTCGGCGCTCTTAATTGTAACTTTATACGCTACAGTTAACAAGTCTTTAACTTATGAGTGTTGTTCTTTTTTAAAACTTAATTCTGAGTTGAAAGGTTTATTTACTATCTCTAACCTTTATTACATTCCCTCAGTATAATATAACGCTGTGTCTACTTGGAAGGAGTACGCAACATCAAGCGTCGTGTAACAGGATTTGTTGAAGTTGCACAAAACGTTTCAAAATTTATAACTCATTTCCCCCTTGAGGTGGTCTGTTAACAGAAATACATACATCGATACAGAAAAGAAATTGACATAAAAATTACGTTCAGCCAAATTCCATGGTTGGACATGCACCACGATAGAACTCATTCTTGCCCGTAAAGAAATGTGGATTTGTGCAAAATTTACGTAAAGGGATTAATTCTTCTTAAGACATACTACTACATGATAAATTCAAATTTTTTATTAAGTAGTTTTCCGAGGTGAGTTCTCTAAATAATAAAAGTTCTGGGTATGGTTTAAAGCATACTACAACGAAAGTATGCCTTGAAATAAAGATATTTCACTGAATTTGACTTTTACTAAATTTTTGATCACATAGACATCATGTTAGGTGTGGGATATGAGTAAAAACTGTTGCTAACGCTCAGCCAAGACCACCGGAGTGTTATGCACAATCATCGTACTCAGTTTTGCTCATTTTAAATTATCAATTGGTATCTTTACATTACAATATTTTTGTTTTTATTATGATATACATAAAGGGTTTTAAGTGATTCACTGATAGGTATATATATTTTATATATTACTATAAGTATGCCATACGGTAAAGTCTCAACATAATAGCGTGATTACTTAAAATTTCTGTACTTTATATAAAAAAACGGACAAAATAATCAAAATGCAGTTACATTTATTTATCTTTGATAAAGAGATCATATATAAACAAACTTTATATAATAAAAATGTATCAATAACAATATAAAACACAAACTTTAATTACTAATTTAATTCAAGATGGTAATTTAGAATTTTTACTGGTTTATTCTTAAATTATGAAATTTTTTATTAAATTTTGTGTATTATTTTTTTTTTACTCTAAGTTTAAGGTAAGTGCACAAATCCGTTTTAAAAATCAAACATTTTAGCAAAATTTATGTTACATAAAAAGAGTCGATCGGGTGGAGTAAAGGTTGGATGGCAGCATGGATGCCAAGCGTCAGTAAACAGAGAATTAATCTCAAACTAAACCGGAGCGAACATTGGCCATTGATGTGTGTGACTGCCAGTATGAAACTTAGATTGGTTCTACTGGACATGTTCCAGCTGTCAAACTAACTTTAATTCTAGACGAAATAAGCAGAAATGTGATGTCCAGATTTATCATTAATGTAAACATCACTGCATTAGTGCAATCATTCCCTGATTCCGTGATATACTTGGTTTTCCAGCATTTATAATAATTAAATTTCGTGTTGTGATTTTTCTTTGAGAAAAGTCAAGCCTTATTTGGAGCAACTTCAGCTAATACAAATAAAATTTTGATACGTATATACAATAATATTACACAAGTAAGTGACTAATTTGAGTTATTACACTAGCTTAGGAGGTTTGGAGTAGATCAACAAGCTATGAACATATATATTCTTAAACTTCTATTATATGCGATCTCTGATTACATCGCGCAGGAGGTTGTGGTCTCTGGATGTTCCCTCGTAAACGAAAAAAAACACCTTCAGCATTAAGAGAGACGTCCGACCCCAAAATGTCAAACTTTTAAATAAAAGTCTCCAGAAAGAATCCTGGAATTTTTTAAATAATTTTGACTGTCCGGATGCAATGTTTACGGCATTCGATAAATGTTTAAATTTTCATTTGGATATGTTTTGTCCATTGAAAAAAATCAAAACAATAGGGAAAAATTACAAAAAAACCTGGATCACAAAAGGCATTCTTGTCTCAAGGGATAAACTTAAATTTTTTCACTAAATTTTTATAACATCTGAAAATGAGAATTTTAAAACTTTTTATCAAAATTACAAGAAAATTTACTGACAAGTCATCCGAGCTGCCAAATCCTATGAAATTAATAAGTGTTTGCAAAACTCTGATAACATATCAAAAACAGCTTGGGAAATCATAAATGGTTACTCTAAATCTAATAAACCAAATAGCACTAAAAACATCTCAATAAAAATTGATCAAACAATTCTTAAAAATCCTTTCGAAATAGCAAACAAATTTAACACTTTTTTTCAAACGTGGCCGTTGTTGATCCAGTTTTACCAGTTCATCGTCCTCGTGCTCAGAACCTGCAGGGACCAATGTCATCCTTCGCCTTGACCCCTGTGACGGAGGTGGAGGTGGTTCGTGTCATTCAGAGACTGAATTCCAAAAGATCCTGCGACATCAACGGAGTTTGAATGTGGATGTTAAAGCAATGCTTCAGGCATTTACTAACACCACTAACAAAATTATACAACCGTTCATTTCAAACCGGAATCTTTCCATCAAAATTAAAAACTGCAAAAGTCATTCCGATTTTCAAAAAAGATGATCCCTTACAAACCAACAACTACCGTCCAATTTCTATTCTGCCGGTGGTCAGCAAAATTTTTGAGAAACTTTTTCTGGAACAGCTCAGCAGTTTCCTCGAAAGTTTTGATATTCTCAGTCCGACCCAATTCGGATTCAGAGAAAAAAGGAGTACAGTAGACGCTGTAACTAACCTCATAGAACATGTTGTCGATGAACTGGAGAGGCGTGAACACGTGCTCAGCGTGTTTCTCGACCTCTCCAAAGCATTTGACTGTGTGCATCATGAAATACTTTTGCACAAGTTGGAAAGGAGTGGTGTACGAGGTCTGCCTCTAAAATGGCTTGGATCATATCTTAGTGACCGAGAGCAGTGTGTGCAGATCTCGGGTGCCTTATCCTCAAAAGCAAAGATCACCCATGGAGTCCCGCAGGGATCTATCCTTGGGCCAGTTCTTTTTCTGCTTTACGTAAACGATCTGAACCCATCGATCCAGAATGGAAAGGTGGTTCAGTATGGTGACGACACGACTCTCCGTGTTAAAGCCAAAACACTTCAAAACTTGGAAATAATTACTTTTTCTGAGTTGAATTCCTGTATTCAATTTTTTTCTGAAATAAACCTGAAAAAAAATGAATCAAAATCAAATTTCATGACATTTTCGCTAAGCAAACGAGAATCTGAAACAAGACCTTCAGTATTTGTGGATGATCTCCCGCTCGATGAAACGGAATCCACAAAATTCCTAGGAATGTTCCTAGATCGAGGACTAACCTGGGACGTTCACGTGGATCATGTCTGTGCCAAGGTTGTATCGGGCATGTTTGCCCTTCGCAATTTGGCAAAGCACTGCCCTATTACGGTATTAAAAACGGCCTATTATGGTTTAATTTATCCCCACTTGGGATATGGAATCAGACTTTGGGGCAGTTGTGCACAGCACAAGCTGGAGCGAGTCTTCAGGCTCCAAAAAAAAAAGCCGTAAGAGTAATTTTGAATTTAAACAATAGAGAGTCGTGTAGAAGCGCGTTTAGGGAGCTGGGATTTCTGACTTTGCCCTGTCTCTACATTCTCGAGGTGATCCTCTACTCCGTGTCAAGGAGTGCTTTGGTTAGGGGACGGGATGTTCACCAACACGGGACGAGAGGCAGGGACATCTTGCGCGTCCAACAGCACAGGACAAATGGGTTCAGAAATTTACCATCCCAGGTTGGTGTCCGATTGATGAATAGTCTCCCTGAACACATCAAACAACAAAATGGAAATCATTTCAAAACTCAGTTGAAAACTCTTTTAATTTCGAGGGCATTTTACTCAGTTGGTGAGTTTATGATGGGTCGCTGGGATGATTAAAACCTAAAATTCTCAAAGACCATAAAAACAAATAAATTTGCCGGGCCTGTAAATCGTGTGAAAGAGGCGTGAGTGACACAATGTATGTCTGAATGGTGTATTGTCAGTGTGAATGATTAGGTTAGGTAGGACGATTGTGATACAATGTGTGCATTGTCTGTTCACAATAAAGTTTATTATTATTATTATATAAAAAACATTTAGCGGAAAGTCAATGTTAAACGTTAGTAAAAAGATTAAGTTTTAGCGCCCTCTTACGAAGCAGTATGCACCCTAAAACACATGAGCTTTTATTACTGTACTGTGCTATGAAAATAATATTGTTCATGCATTGAGTGGCAAGATATATTGAAAAATATATTATCTACAGAATTTAAATTTGGTTGATTTTGTAATTAAATAATGATGAGTTGTATGATCGGATCAATCAGTAGGTTGATAACATTTTTACTTTTTCAGCCCAGACGATGTAACCGTTGATTTTCCCAGATACTTTTCTTTCTATCTCTAGGCCATATTAAGACTGAAACGAACCTCGGTAAAGCCTGTTACGCGTGATGTATCAACTGTAAATGAAATCTTCGATTAAAAATCTGATATACCTAGCACTGGTCTTTATTGAGTGAGATGAACAGAACCAGCAGAATGTCCCCCGGCAGTCAACATTTTAAGTTAATATATGTTTCCTCACCTCACTGAGGTATTTAATAATTTTTTCTGCATCGTGCTAACAAACGTTATCCACCGTGGGAAACCGGAGCGCTCAAACAATAAGCAATTTTCTTCCTAATCAGGACGACATTATCTAATCAGATAATACACATTGTTTAACAAAAACTATAAATGAGACAGTTTTCAAACCAAGCAAAACATAAATACAAAGGAAAATGTGTGCAACATATTTTATTCTTAAGTTTTAAAAATTCCATTGTCACTCTAAAGACTTAAATTTAACATTTCGGGTCGTTAACGCCAAAGAAAACAAGTGGAATCAAGGACTGGAAACATCTCTAGGTGCAAGATAACCGCTAAATACGGCGCTCTCCCTCAGTCGCCATACTTTTCACCCCCGAGCAAACAAGAGATTACCTTCCACTTTCAGAGTTTCAGATTGTATTGTTTTGTTTCCTAGGTTTTGCTTTTGCTCTGGTAAAGAAGTTACAGTTATAATTAACTGTTTCTAAATAATACATGCAGGAGAGGATTTTTAGAGTGCAATTAAATAGTAAAATCAAAACTAGCGTGCTAGAGTTTTGATTTAGTAATGATTTTAGTATCTGATTTAAATGGCCTATTATTAGAGAAATGATAAAACTTTTACTTATTTAGTGAAAATGTGTATGTGGAAGCTGCTTTAAATTCAGATTCTTGCTGGGATTAAATAATATATTGAAAACAAAACATGTCATTTAAAACAAAATCATTAAATGAACAATTAAATATTAATTAAATAGCTGGGTTGATTTTGAAAGAAAAAGCTAAGAAATTATTTTTATTAAAATTTATTCATGGTGTGATAAAACTTTTAAACGGACACCAGGCAGCATGGGAAGCTATGTGTTCGCCCCCCACCATCCAGCGGGCAACCTCCTTTTTGGGAAGCGATTTTCAATTGACTTATGCTAACTATTTTCCATTGACTTATGGCTCATGTAGAAAATATGAGCCTCAACACCAAATTTAGACACTCTACAATAAATCGTTAGAAAGCTGTCGTACACACAGAGATTTAAATATTATTTCGTCATCAAGTGGTGAGAGAGATAGACGATGAAAATTTTTCTGGTTAATTACGAATATATAAATTCATTTTAAAAGCAGAAGTAGCTTTTTATAATAATAAAATTATTTATTAAAGTTTTAATACAAGCTGGATACCTGTGCATTGCTGCGGTATATAAAAAATGTTTCACTTGCTTTATTTGTAGCTAACTATTATATACAGCAATAAATGTGTCAGCCCTTATTATTTTTTAGCTTATCATCATAAAGATTTCTTTTGATGATCATTTTTTTTTAAACGTTCATATTGTAGAATATTTTACTTTGAGGAGAATTACTCCAGAGCAGGCCATTACTTACATCAAGACGTGGAGAGACACGGGCTGGTCGAGTCAAACCAACCACGTTTAACAGTGTTGTTTTTAAGCTTTAAACACAACTGTTCAAATGTTTAAGGCCAAAAATAAAACGTGTATTTCATACATATAATGACAATACATGCATCAGTCAAGTACCCTGGGGATACAGCTCATATATTTAAACTGTGGAAGCAGTATCAGTGAAGCCCGCAACGTGACACTTGGTATGGCGTAGTCCTATCTTGTATTGGTGTAAGACTGCAGACAATTGGTTATCGTTTATAATAACCAAGTACGTATACCTCGTTTGGTATGTTTGGGAAGGAGGATTATTGACTGCCGACCAAAGAAGTGGATTATTATACAATATTAGACAGATTTGGGCACATATAACATTTCTTTATCAAATTTGAGACAGGGATACTTTTTACTCCCGCTTTCTACTTATTTTAAGTTGAGAAAGATGTAAAACCTTGTATTTAGATAATTTTACTAAGCCAAAATACCAAAATAAATTTACTAAGTGTTTTGCGATCAATTTATTTTTCATCCGGGAAAAATATGTTTCTAGGATAACAATAAAGGTTCTGACAATCACGAACAAAGCAGATTGTATGAATTAACTATCCGCTTTTACATATTTTATTTTCATGTAAAAAATTCTTCTTAAAAATTTATCATAATTAATGTTTCAGCTTCAACAATAAACAAGTGCTACGGTTTTGTTTACTGAGGAATTAGTTCTACTTTGGTTAAAATACCGTCCGTCACACCATATTGTCAATTAAACCGAGGACTTAAAGGAATATAATTTATATTAAGCAAAATAACCCAGTAACTCCTGCTGGTTAAACAGTTGCTATAGTTGTGAGAAGTCTAGGAGTTTTGAGGTTTTCAATGACATTTCAATATTAAGCTTCTAAATTTAAACTTACAACATGTAATACATATAAACCTAAGTGCAAAAAATACTAGTTTTAAATGTTTTCTTTTAATAAAAATACAAATGCTAATTTAGTGTGATGTTTTTAACTGAATTTGTATTAGCTATTGAAAGAAATTTCAGTTAATTACAATACTTAATTTAATATTGCTCGTTTTTAACTTAATACACGATTGAATAAAAGTCATTAAATCTTTTTTGGCTGGAATAATACAGTCATGTACAAAAGATGATGCCCTTAATTTTTAAGTTACTCTTTAAATTGTTACACATAAATTGATATAGAAATGTCATTATAAATAAAAATTTAAATTAGAAAATATATATTTTAAATAGTAATAAAACTTAAATAGTAAAAAGGTACCGTAGTTCTTTTTTAAAAAGTTCGCAAACTTTATTTTGTTCAAAAATATGGACCACTTGATAAACCAAGTTACAAACCAAATCTAAATGGAGAATGTATGAAATAAATTTTTACTAAATATTATGTCAGTTCGATTTGAGAATAGGGAAGAGGATTTAGAGCTATAAACAGTTGTCGCATGACTATACAACAAGATATATAAATCATTAATTGTAAATTAAACTTTTATTGAGGTATGGTAATGCTTCCGGGAATTTGGATGTTTCGAGCAATAGGACTGCCCAGACACATTGAGTTTTCTGCTTCTAGACACATTAGTAAAAACTTAACTTCTGAAACAACATTTAGAACCTACTGAATAAGAGATTCCGGGTTTGTGTATTGTATGTTCTGACTCCAGATTTATAACCTTTATATTTAAAAAGACTTTACTAATTCCCTTGAAAATTAAGAATAATAAACACATTAAATTTCATTCATAGGTTATAATGTCCCCTAAACGCTCAATATTTCTACTTTAATGGCCTCAAAAGTTGCAAAAATTATCGTACGAAATGCATTGCAGCAATCACATGTTATAAATTATAAGTGTATGTTGAAATAAGATGTTATATTTAATTATTAAAATATGCTAACACAATCATGTTTCTAATAAATATGAAAACTATTTATTTTTTTACATTTTGGTATTAAAAGCATTAAGTGAGATTAAAAGTAACTAACCTTCTTATTTTAAATATTTGTTTAATCGATTATGAACACTGATGCTGGCCAGAAAATGAAATTGGAATCACAAATATACTGCTTACTGTAAAATAAACTGTATAAAATATTAAGATTGCAGTTCTTGGTGAGAATTTTAAGGCAGATAAAGTTTGCTATCAATATAAATAATAAAACATATTAAGTGGTTTTATTTTCACGCAAGAAAGATTCCTGTGTATGTGTATTTTCTCTTGTTAGGGACAACAAATATCTACAACTGGAAGTTAATTATGACCGAAAGCAGATGCTTTTGGCGGAGTAGGTTTCTCAGACCTGCTTATGTATACGTTTTCTTTATTGGGGCAACAAGAAAAACCTCAAAAATATAAGTAATTAGAACTAGAATTGCAAGTGC
The DNA here is from genome assembly GCF_021130785.1 of Homalodisca vitripennis. Taxonomy (NCBI): domain Eukaryota; kingdom Metazoa; phylum Arthropoda; class Insecta; order Hemiptera; family Cicadellidae; genus Homalodisca; species Homalodisca vitripennis. The sequence goes on from NW_025776525.1 coordinate 20,928, forward strand.
ATGTAAACATCCTAAATAACATCAATATGCAATTTTCCCTTAATCATAAGTACTGAAATAATACTTACTTGTTGCCTACGTCCGTTTAAAATAACGTAGAGCTCAGTAAGTTATACATTATAAGTATAATGAAAATTGAAGTACTTTGACTTTAGGATTTCTCTACATTGGCCTAAAATAGTTCAATTGTCACTGAAATCGATGGAGCTATTCAATCAAATATCATGAATAAAGGAGGAAAATTCGAGAAAAATATCAGGTAATTATAAAAAATTATTCACTCTCACTTCAGACCAACATGTCTGATGATATAATGAGGAAAATCTGGACCAAACTTCATCGTTGAAGGACATCAAGAAATTAGAAAGACTGAAATATATTTATGTCGACTTATTATTTTTAAACCCTAACAAATAATAGGGTAATAATAGGGGGGGGAGGGTAGGGGAAGTTGAAGATTATTTCGAAAATGTTCATAATAATTTAATGTCAGTAGAATAAAGTTATTCTTAGAACCACATCCTGCTTTAAAATCAATCAATAATGTTTATGAGGAAACAGTACACATTTGACGTTAAACATCCAATTGCCTCGTTTATTCATAGAACTTGATTTGCGGCAACGAAATTTGTTTCACGAGATTGTAAATATGAGAGCGTAATGAAAACCACTCAACTGAACATTCAGCACATCACCAGTACAATCAATAATCTTTATGAGGAAACAGTACACATTTGACGTTAACATCCAATTGCCTCGTTTATTCATAGAACTTGATTTGCGGCAACGAAATTTGTTTTCACGAGATTGTAAATATGAGAGCGTAATGCAAACCGCTCAACTGAACATTTCAGCATATCACCAGTACAATCAATAATCTTTATGAGGAAACAGTACACATTTGACACGTTAACATCCAATTGCCTCGTTTATTCATAGAACTTGATTTGCGGCAAACGAAATTTGTTTCACGAGATTGTAAATATGAGAGCGTAATGCAAACCGCTCAACTGAACATTTCAGCATATCACCAGTACAATCAATAATCTTTATGAGGAAACAGTACACATTTTGACGTTAACATCCAATTGCCTCGTTTATTCATAGAACTTGATTTGCGGCAACGAAATTTGTTTCACGAGATTGTAAATATGAGAGCGTAATGCCAAACCGCTCAACTGAACATTTCAGCATATCACCAGTACAATCAATAATGTTTATGGGGAAACAGTACACATTTGACGTTAACATCCAATTGCCTCGTTTATTCATAGAACTTGATTTGCGGCAACGAAAATTAGTTTCACGATATTGTAAATATGAGAAGCGTAATGAAAACCACTCAACTGAGCATTTCAGCATATCACCAGTATAATCAATAATGTTTATGGGGAAAACAGTACACATTTGACGTTAACATCCAATTGCCTCGTTTATTCATAGAACTTGATTTGCGGCAACGAAATTTGTTTCACGAGATTGTAAATATGAGAGGGTAATGAAAACCACTCAACTGAACATTTCAGCATATCACCAGTACAATCAATAATGTTTATGAGGAAACAGTACACATTTGACGTTAACATCCAATTGCCTCGTTTATTCATAGAACTTGATTTGCGGCAACGAAATTTGTTTCACGAGATTGTAAATATGACAGCGTAACGAAAACCGCTCAACTGAACATTTCAGCATATCACCAGTACAATCAATAATGTTTATGGGGAAACAGTACACATTTGACGTTAACATCCAATTGCCTCGTTTATTCATAGAACTTTGATTTGCGGCAACGAAATTAGTTTCACGAGATTGTAAATATGAGAGCGTAATGAAAACCACTCAACTGAACATTTCAGCATATCACCAGTACAATCAATGGCTGTTTATCATACTGCAGGGATTACAAGCTGAAATAATCCACCAAACTAACCATAGGCTTTTAAAACGGTTCTTTTAGACACATATATTGTAACCTAGACGGGTAAACAATGAACATTTGAATAACCTTTTGAAAAAATATATCCATGGTTCCAGGAATAATGTCATAAAAAACAACTGGGGTGGCGTAGAATACATTTCAAGCTCAGTTTTAAACTTCAATCATTTCTGAGATAAATAGTGATATTGGAGTGATTTAAGCCCCGTAATCTTAAGAAGAGCAGGTAGTATGAGTACTTATTCAAATTTTCCAGAAATTTTGTTAGATAATATGTTAGATATTATTAATAGATGATTAAAAATTTAATATCATCATAGAGAACAAGTCTTAAGAAGTATTGAGTAATCAATAATTGTGGAACTACTGAAATGCCAAGGAATATCTAGAGTAAAAGGTTTGATTATGTGTTCATTTAAAGAAAGGTACAAGCGAAAATTTGATCTATCGCTAGTGTGTAATAAGATGTCAACTAATTAGGAACGGTCAGAACAGTAAAAAAAAATAAAAAGAAAATTTCCCATAAATCAAACCTTTAATTGAATTAAATTAAACGTAGTTTCATCATGTGTGCAGGCCGGACGTGTCAAAATATAGACACCTGATTCAATCGCAACATATCAAATGTAATGTAAACCTTAGAGAATTCGCTCAATTTTAAAATGTACATAAGAATATTAATTTTTCTAAGGTATTCAACCATATTACATTGGAAAAAATAAAACACATTTTATAATTTTCCTAACATATATTATTGACACCATAACAAATTTTAATGTGTAATGAATCTTATTTAAATTACGAAAATTCATTTGCTGATTTATACAAAAAACTGTTGATGTCAAGGAGATGCCCCCAATATTTCAATACATTTTCGAACATTTTAAAATACTAACATATAATCTACACGTAATTTTCGTTAACACAATATATATATATATATATATATATATATATATATATATATATATATATATATTTCAAACCCCACTTTCAATTCGTATGCCTGATCTTCTTAGCTAGAGTCCATTAAATAGTTATTCTATGTTATATAAATAAAGAATTAACAGGTGTATTTAGGTTGAAATACGTGGATTTACTTCACAAACTTTTTAAGTTTTTTCAGTATACTCATAATATATTAGGTTTCTCTAAATAACTCAATACTGAGTACAGAGGCGAGTTACAATACTATGTAAAACCGTGATACAATAGATTGCGTATTGTATTTACTGAAAAATGTTTATTGCATTTCGAAATGTATTATTTTTTTATTATAAACAATAACAATATAAAACATAATATACAGAAATAATATAAAACATTTTGCAAAATTAGCTAAGACCACAATTTTTACAAGGGAGAAAAGTCCGATTCGTTTCCCCAACTCTAATCAAAATGAATGTATGTTAATCTCCTTCCAATGTTGATACTTTTACTCATAGATAAAACTGTTAGTGGCCTCAGATCAGTCAATTTGTTTGTGAAAAGGAAGGAATTGGTATTATTATCACAGGTATAATTCTAATTTCAAAACGACAAGCGTGTTCTAAGAATATTGTATTAGATGTGGATAAACTCAATAACCAATGACACTATATTTCCTTTAACAACTCTACGTATTGCACCATAATAACTGGAAAATTATCCATGCATTAGCGGAGAGGTAATAACCTGCCAATTATACAAGCATCTGCTTTCATACATTATGTAAAAGGTAATTTGCTGACTGTGAATAATCAGATTATGATAATTGTTTTACTACTTGTTTAAAAACGTACTGTGTTTAGTAAATATTTCGTAGGATGAAATATGTATTACTATACGATCTGAAAGGCCCTTCTGTAATGTATAGTTCTTACATAATAATTTCACATATATTAGGTCTAAGTCAATCAGTCAAAACCATTAAAAAGTTCACGATGTTGGCAATTCACATCATTATTAGCCTTTCTAATAGTACCTAATATGTTATATGTTCCAAATCCATATATTTGTTAATATACTACGTAATTATAAACAAAATATTTACTTAAAGTGTCTTATACATTTCTATGGCGGTCACAGGTTTTTAAGATGGCGGTCATCCTCGGTTTGGAATAGGAAAAGTTACGTTGGTTGTAAAGGTCAGCGTTAAAAAAGTGTTTTGAATTTTTCCAGAATGATAAAAATAATGTGTAATCCACTGAGGTTTTTGATGACCGCTTCTAGTTTCATAAAGTGGGCGTACAAGGTATTAATAAATATACACATTAACGAAAATAATTGTGAATACATTAAAAACAATGATTAATGAAAAACTTCTTAATATATGCAGGGTAAACTTCGTAAATACGCAAAAGTTTTATAGGTTTTGATTATTGTTACTGTTTAGATGAGTTAATTAGTCAGTCTTAAACACCAAACATTTTTAAAATGTTGATCATTAGAATTTGGGTTACATTTTTAGTCAAATCAATATTTACACTTTTCATGAAATTGTCAAGTAACCGCAACTAATATTTATTTATAAATTTTTCTTATTTTAAGAATTTAAGAAGGTTACCATTTGAAATTTATTATAGGAACATACAATTGAACCATAAATGTGTTTGGATTAATTGTTACTGATTAAAATCCATACTTGTATAAACAAACTTACAAGTTTTTAAAATTTTTGTCTAGTAAGGTTTTAAGACTATAGACTTTCTAAATGTTTGAAAGCATTGAGGTTAAAATAAAATTCAAACATTAGGGTTATTGTCTAATCAGTGTTGTCCGAATCAGAAATCTAAACTATTAATGCAAATTTAGTCATTGGGTGATGAGGGCTACATGTGACATCTACGTTTTGTTCCGACTGAGCAGGAAGAGATATTTGTTTCTCTACCCGTCCACATGTCAATGGAATCATTTCATGCAGAATTTAATTTCAACAGCGTATGTTGACCTTTTTTTGGAAAAATACTGGTAGATTATTTAAAGATAAAACAATCTTCAAGGTCTGATAATGAGGGAACTTTATACGGTTTTTAAAAAGACGCTTGGCCTATATCTATATTAGTGTCACATCTAATAACATAAAATATAATAAAGGGCATTATATAAATTCGAAGAATGTAATATAATTAGTAGTCAAATCTTGTTTTCAAATCTTGATACTCTGCTATTAGGGCACAGTTCCTGAATACATGTGTAGTAGATAAAAACTACCATATGTAAAGCAGTACGTTTGCTGGTCTGATAAAGATGCCGTATATGTATTCATATATATATATATATATATATATATATATATATATATATATATATATAGGTTACTTAGAGAACAATTTCCAGAATTTTCGGCAAGCGCTTTTCAAATATAGAATTACTTCTTTGGAATATGGTAATTATCGAGTGGAGATAAAGTATGGGTGGGTAAATTAACTTCCCCGGATATTCAAATTTAAGTAAATTAACCCTTTGCACAGATGTAAATTTTATTCCTTTTAGTTTTAAAACTTCGAATTAACAACTACTAATATCTTGTATCAAAAAGCCTTGGATTTTAAGAATTATTTAACCCTTATATCTTGTGGATAAGACTCCAAATAAATGAAAAAGTGAATCAAGGTCAGCTTTCCACATTTTAATGTTTATAATTTCCTTTGCGATTTCTTTTTTTGGTATGCGAACTAGTGACATTCATCAGATATCGATTAAATAAAAAGATATAAATTGGTTTTTGTATACATATAATACATTTAGTTGGTTCATCTTAAACTGTCATCAGTCAACTGTTTTATAAATTAAAGCAATATTTAGGTTATATTTAAAACGTTTGATTTTAATATTACAAAATATTCTATGATTAAACTATTTGTAATCTCTGTATTTATGATTCCGTTTTATTTAGTAGCACCAAAAGTCGGAAGATAATAAGTAGTAATAACTCATTAAAGCAAACTGTAATTAAATAAACTTTAATCTTTATTTTGTAAGACATAAATATAAAATATTTTAGAATTGTTTTAAATTCTTATCTTTAATATTATTTCCACAAATGCAACTGCTATTTCAGAACAGAAGGGACTGCAGTATCCAACACTGGGAGTTTATCAGCTGGCAGTTTGACAATAAACAGCAAACACAAACTTCTGACGAGTTGGAATGTGTTCATTTGAAATATGTCCGTTTCATGTTTGTGCACAGCATCATCAGAAACTCAAATTGCAAACTCTGAAGTTTGCCTCTTGACAGTGGCTGCGTTATTACAGTGTATCCGTTTGTAGATATATTATAAATTAAACCCTATAAATGTGTAATACAATTTATTATTATCACAGCGATGTAGTTTAACTCTTGTCAGAGTATAACTAATAGTTTAGTAACAAATTTCTGTAGAAGGTTTATCTGTTTCTTTAATTATTGATTATGCGTTGAATAAATTATAAACACGTAATTAACATTCAGAGCAACTAAACGGTTTTCAGAATAACATATATATTAACGATGATACTAACTCTTTTCTAGGAGAATAACTCCTAGTTAGGAAAATAGATTACTTTTAACCTATGCAATGAATAAAATGAACCGGTATGATTGTATGGATACAGTTGCAAGAAACTTAATATCAAAACCTAATGAACGGTAGTCATATAGTACCATGATGTTTGAGTTTCTATACACATATAGTGTATGTTACTTGTATTTGCATTGAAAACAATTCCTAAATAAACATGTTTTGTTCTGTATTAATATAGTTCTAGATAAAACTACAAATATTTAATGTAATTCATAACTTTTCCATATACACGTTAATTTGGGAAAACATTCATTGTAACCTGAAATGGATAAGCAGATTTCTTACAATGTTATCTAGTTGTTAAATAGTAATAGTAATAGTTATAATACTATTATTATTATTGTACAGGTATTTACAATATAAATTGTACACGAATAAATTACACGTCCATGCTCGATGCACCTTAATAATTACACTTAAATAGAGCTTTGCATTTCAGATACAGTCTTTAAATATTTGTAATACTCTCATATATTGTTAAAGTAAACGGTGTAAATATATCACCAAGTGCAGGTAAACACATTTTCACACTGCTGATGCTCAATAAGTTATGGTTCTGTTAGGATTATTTCTGGTCTCAAATATTAAATATTTGACGACAAATTAATTTTTATATCATGAACAGGAAATTAGTTAAGCTATTGGCATATAGGATTATATTCCCAAATATATCACTACAATATGCCTCTTATTTCATATACAGATCTGACATATTTTACAAAACAAAAATCACGTTTCGATTAGGCCAAATGATTTAGTTTTTTTTCCGTGTTGTAAAATTATTTAGAGGAAAACCAAAAAGGGAGTTATGCAAAGGAAGAATGAACATCCCATGATAAATAACACTCAAACTTTTCACCGTTAGATAGGAATATCTGGAAACATCTGAACAGTCGTAAAACGAAATCCATAAAATGTTATGTTACAGAAGTGTGAATACAAATTCTGACACGTAATATGTTTGCCTTTGCAAGGAGAGAAGCACGTAACAACGTTACATTTGAACACCCAAACAGAACGTTTACTGCATTTTTCATGTAGGAGCAGTAATACTGGAACACACATATTGCTGTATAAGCTTGGTATCATTTATAAGAGTTACAATTATTATTGGTATAATAAACCAGTGAACTATTTTATTCAGTTGGTGAAAAGCTTTTTGATATTTTTATAATTACTTCACCAAATTAATCTTATTTATTCTACTGGAAGGAAAAACTTTTATGTTTTTGACAAATAACTATCTTGCGTGTTTTTACATATGAAAATGTACATATTTAGTTATCACTTGAACATTTTTTTTTAAAGGAGAGACCGATCCCTTTTAAGCCTTATTCTGTCCGTCCTCATGGGCCAATGGCCTGTGCGAGGATTTTATAAAACAGAATAAGGTGGAGAGTCGATACAGTACAAAGTCAATGGTACTGATAAAAAGCGCAACGGTCACAGACAGGAGTTAAACCTGCGCTATCTCTAAACTCCGACGCAAAGTCCAACGTCTTAGACCACTCGGCCATCAGCACTCCGAAAATAAATTATATGTTTATTATTTATTCATAAATTTGTAGCTCTTTTGATCGATCTTTTCTACGTTATATTCAAAAAGCGAGTAAACAAGAACACAAAAAATGTTAATTTCCAGTGTATAAATATGTCTTAGTAATAGGAGACTTTAACATACATTTAAGTACTGATCGTGTGTTTTTCGAAAAAACGTATTTACTGGATACTGTTAAAAAATTTGAATATGTCTATATTACCATTAACCCAACATACCACAGACCAGAATCTGAAACTTGGCTAGATTATCATGTTTTACAAAACGATTTGAGTAGAGTGAACGATTATGGGCAGATTTCTATATCTGGGCTTTCTTATCATGATTTCATTTATACAGAGATAAATTTAAAAACTAAATTGTATGTAAATAAAAATATAAGTGTAGTCAGAGATTTTAAAAATGTCCAGGTTGATGAACTTAAACAGGAGTGTGTTGGGTTATTATGGGATAATTTGTTTACCTGTAATACTATTGATGATAAGGTAAAAGTTCTGTCAGAGACATTGTCAAGTCTGTATAACAAATATATTCATCTAAGAAATGTAAGTAATAAAAGAAATGTATGTCCGTGGGTCAATGAAGATATCAAAAAATTAATTGTAAATAGAGATAAGTTGTATAAATGTTACGTTAGATCCAAAGATAGAGAAATATGGGAAGAATATAGGTTAATGAGAAATAGAGTTAAGAGAATTATTAGGGACGAGAGGAATAAATATTTTAAAAATTATTTAAGTGAGGAGAGATCAAGTCGAGATATGTGGAAACTCATTAGAGATCAGGGAGCTGGTAAACAATCGAAACAGCTGGGTGATCCGGTTGTTCAGTTGGATTGTCTCAATGATTATTTCTGTGGCATAAATAATGAAATAGACAGGCATTTGATTGAATATTATAAAAATAAGAGATGTTTGGAAGCAAATAATTTTAACTTCATGCAAATAACTGTTGAAGCTGTTTACAAAGCAATTATGGATATATCATCTAACGCTGTGGGTAATGACGATATACATATAAAGTTTATTAGATTGATTTTTCATGAAATACGAGATGTGTTGTTACACGTCTTTAATTTTTCTTTGTTATGTAGTAGCTATCCAAGTCAATGGAAAAATGCATTAATTTCTTCCGTTACCCTAAAGTTAAGAGTCCTATAGAAACTAAAGATTATATACCTATTAATATATTGTGTGTTTTGGGTAAAATAATGGATAAGTTGGTGTATCAACAATTATCTATATATGTTAATGAGTGTAATATTTTATGTAAATACCAATCTGGATATAGACCAATGTATAGTACTCAGACGGCTCTGATTAGGATTACGGACGATATAAGGTTGTCAATGGATAAAAGGGAAATAGTAGTCTTAACACTTCTCTAGATTTCAGTCGTGCTTACGACTGTGTAAATCATGAGTTGTTATTAGCAGTTTTGGAGTCTTATAATATTAGTGACAATGTAGTTCAATGGTTCAGATCATATCTATTGAATAGAAATCAACGAGTAAAAACTAGTGGTGGAATGTTATCCAATTGGAAGATTAATCCTGTAGGAGTTCCCCAGGGATCAACATTGTCTGCCTTACTTTTCTCACTTTATATAAATAGAATATATGAAATTATTATGTTTAGCAAATGTATGTGTTATGCTGATGATATGCAGCTGTACATAAGTTGTAATATAAATAAGGTAAATGAAGCTGTTGATGCAATGAACGCCGATTTATGTAATATTTTCTAGCTGGTGTAAAAGTCATGGGTTAAATTTGAATGCTTTAAAATGTAAGTCTATGATATTGGGAACCTCCCGAACCTTAGCAAATATAGATTATGAAAATGTATTACCGATCGTGATTGAAGGAACAGTACTGAAATATGAAAATAGTTTTGTAAATTTTAGGTCTTTAATATGTCAAACACTTTATCTTGGGCCGAGCAGGTGGATAGTATAGTTAAGAAAGTTTATCAATGTTTAAACCAGTTTAAAAGACTTAGTTTTAATCCATCAGTACAATGTAAAGAAACTAATGATTCAGACATTGGTGTTCCCATTTTTTGATTACGCTCAAGCAGCATATAGTGATTTAATTAACTCACTAATGAATAAATTACAGGTAGCACAGAATGTGTGTATAAGATATTTTATAACCTAAAACTTGATGATCATGTAACTATTTATTATTGGAATTTAAGATGGTTAAAAATTAGAGAAAGATTAGAATATTCTGTGTTAACAATGTTGTTTAAGATATTGAAATATGAAAAAACCGGATTATCTGTTTGAGCGTTACGTTAGTATGTATAATGTTCATCAAAGAAACACTCGTTTTGGAAGCACAACTTTGCACTTTCCTATTCACAGAACGGTGATTTATACAAATTCTTTTCATGTAAAATCTATTAGACTAATGAGTGTTTTTAGACAATAATATAAAAAATGTTCCCTCAGAACAAACTTTTTAAAAAATTATTGAAGGACAAGTTAGTAAAAAGATATGAGTAATGTGTTAATGTACGTCATCCGTAAGCAGGAAAAATGAATTCTTATCTTGTGATGTATGATTTTATTGTAATACACGTTTTATTTGAGAATCGATTTGTTAGCTTTAAAAGGTAGTCTAAAGTTGAAAAATTTAAGCATTGTAGGATAAACTGATTAAAATCATATAGATTTATATTAATTGTCTAGAGTAACTCCACTTATTTGTTGCTGTTAATTTGATTAAGCAATAGTTTATTATATTTAAAACAGTAAAATGTGTTTTTATGTGTGCAATATAAAAAGTAGAAACATTTGCGCATTTCAGTTGAAGTAAATAAATTAAATAGATTAATATAAATTGTTTTAAACTTTTTCCGTAGAAAATAATTGTAGCTAGTGGTTTCTAAATCGACCAAAATTAGACAGTAAAATATTTTAGTCAAATAATATATTATAATTTAAACCAATTCAATTTAAAGTTTAGATAAAGTAAAGTAAGATTATTATGATTTAAATAATAGTCTATGTTTCATGTGTGTTATAGTATAAAATTGTGTGCCACAACTCTGTAAAAAAACAATGTAATTGTACAAATTTGAGCCTGTCCCGGTGTAAGAGTGGACCTCTGGTCCAAACCGGGGCAGGGTAAATAAAGAAAGTATCAAAGTATCAAGTATCTCTCTCTCTCTCTCTCTCTCTCTCCTCTCTCTCTCTAACAATAATATCTGATAGGCCTTACCTCCCATAAGTGTTATTGAAAATACGAAAGGTGTTCAGTAAACTGACAGAAGCGTACATGTAAACAATGTACAATAATTAGTTTTTTTCAAGTTGGTACGAGACATTAAAGTATTAGCAACAACCAAATCAGCTGTTAACATTATAGCATATTTATTCCTGTCATGGTAACCGATTAATAAACAGTTGCAAACTTTTTTTCTCTATGAGTAAAGATGTGCGGTAAGGTTTTGTGGAAAACTGGGGAAAAGTGCTACAGATACTTACTTACGAAAATTGCATCAAGTCAACGCTTGATGCCAAATATTAACAAATTGCCAAATACCTGGTCAAACGAATTTTATTTACATTAAATTGTATAAATGGCAATAGCCTTATTTAATTTCAATAAACACTGAATCGCAAAAAGTACTTGCTCCACCGGGAGTCGAACCCGGATCTCTCACTTGCCGGGTGAATGTGCTACCATTACACCACAGAGCGCTTACTTTTTCCGATTCAATTATTTTGTATTTGGCCGTATCTGTCACATATGCGTTAAAAAAACCGATGTTTTTTAGTTTTATTTATTGTGTTATAAATTTATGACATAATTTGCTAATTAAAAAAAATCAGTGAAAACACATTGGCTAGTAGAGTGAAACGCCGCGAACCGCATCAGAATACGACGATCCAGTCAGAAATGGCAGCGCATATGTACTTCACAATGTGTACCTAAAACAACCCGCCATTTCTGATTGGATAAACCTTTTGAGATGCGGTTTGCGGCATTCAACTCGCGGGTATTACTCGACCCATGCTTCAATTTAAGATTTCCATGTTTTCCTCTGTGGGCCGTCCCCCCATGGTTGGCATTTGCATGGTTAATAGCAAGGAAAAATAGTTTACATAGCCATATGACACTGTGCAAAGGTTATATATGTTATCTCCTATGGTTTTTTAAATATTAAGCCGTACCCATACTTTTCAAACACCCTGTATATATATATTCCATATTCGGAAATTAGACAGCATGCCTTTTACACACATACTTAAATGATTCACGTTTAATTTATGATGTACACATAGTATTGCATTATATAATTCATATTAGGTTTCATAGGACACATTCATACATATAAGAAAACAAAAACTCTTGTTATTGTTTCTAGCACAGACTGTTTTATATTGTAATAATATATAGTAATAACAGTTGGCCGTAACATCGTACGTAATTTCATGTTGAACAATATGGAAAACATAGGCATATTTACGGTGATTGCAATTAATTCCAGTCTTGGTATTTTGTGTTATAGTTAGTTTTGCCTTTTTCACTCCCAAAGAAAATTTATATACACACTCAGGTCTAAGAAGCTTAGTTCGGTAACTGTAATTTTACTTTCATCGTAATATATTTATGATGCAACAATTAAGTTTGCTTTCTTGCCCTGATCAAGAAGATAATTACATAAGCAAATCTGATAAACTTACATGTGTCAAAACAAAAAGTAAGACTAGCTTTGTAACATTTCCATTATGTCATTAAATTGATAATATAAGTTAGATATTAACTTTACCTATGATAAATACACTATAATACTGAAAAAACTCGCCATACCTAATATTAACTAAAATAAATAGTTAAAAGTATACTTACACTAACACTTTTTGTTTTATTAACTGGATATTTTCGTACTCTAGTCAGAAGAAAACTCAAGACAAAATTAAATTAAACGTTTTATTACTACCAAGCTAAACCTTTGCTTTTAAGGATATGAATGTAAACAAACTGACAATAATACATAAACCCAAAGAACATATAGTTTTTCTACCATAAAAACAATTTTTTATATAGAGATAGTAAAACATTAGTGTTATTGATTTATACTATCGTAGTATTTCCGTTTATAAGTCCAAACCTGAATTGTTATAATACTTAGTACCAAGATTAAAGAATCAGATTATCAGCACATTGCAAAGTTTTCTAACTAATTGAGTGTGTAAAAATAATTTAGTTTTTCATATTATAATACTTTTATATCGTATTCAAAGGTACGTTTTAGGGTATATAATATATGCTAAAGAAAATCAAAACTTTAAATTTAAAAAATTAATTTAAAATTTAGGCTTACAAATGCCACTCTTTATAAAATTATCACAATAGTTTACCTACACGTACATTAGAACTAAACAAATAATCAGATATATTTTTAATAAACCATTTACAATGAACAGCAGGATTCTAAATTTAATCGGAAATTCCATGTGTTTGACACCATCCAGTGGACACAGAAAAATAAGTAATACTTATCTAGCCCTGGTAAGGACCGTCCTCGTTTCCTGATTAGGCTAGAGAATCTGAGTATGACATAAAATATAAAAATCCAGGTAAATTTTTCTATGACTCAAATCCTTATTCACACGTTAACCGATTCTTGTGTGGTCACCTTACTCCTAGAACTAAGACATTTTAGGAATTTCTGTAAAACTCGAAACGGATAGGTAAATGTTGAATGATTTATAAAAAGAGTAGTCTAAAAATCGTCCAGCCAACGTTATATCGTTCTGCAGGACAACACATAGAAATTACAAATAATTAAAATAAGTCTTCAAAAATTTCCTTGGTAGAAATTTTTTTCTTTTTTCTTTACGTAATGTTATTTGAGTAATACCTGAACACGTCTAACATTGTATTCTAAGTTTATTTGAAAAAGGATTCTAAATTACTATTTTAGTGATATTATTCAGATAAGGTTAAATATAGTTGCGTTGTATCGAAATAGGAATTTGAAATTATCACAATTTCAAGTAAAGCGAAAATATTAACAAATAAGATATTGATCTCATTAGTCTCGATGCATAATATTCTGATTCAGTAATGGCCACACCCACAGTAGCTCGTACATCCTCCGTTGTAAGTCTAAGTACTGTTTTGGTGTCAAGTTCGCTGGTTATTTACTGCTACATGTTAAGCTCTCTCTGTTACTACTGCTACTTACAATTCTCTCTCCATTTCTCTTGTTCTTTAGAAATTCAGGCGACGAGATGCTTTGCTGCTATGTATTCTTTCTAGTTAGAAATCCTGTAAAGTAAAAGATTTTTAAAAACAATATTTTATGAGACAAAATAAATGTATGTCAAGTAAGTATAACTTTTTGTCAGTAACGTGTTTTCTGCAATATTTCAGAAATGTTCTTATCAGTTTAATAAGTAGGTAATAATCTTTAGCATTAATATTTAGATTTCAAAAATGAATCAAACTCGTACATTTTTACAAAAGTGGGAATTAATATAATTCTTTTATAAATATAACTAATATCAAAAAATAAAGTCTTCACTTCGAAAAGTAAAAAAAAACGTAAAATTAAAATTCAGTTTTCATTTGTTGTTGTTACACGTACAATTACATATTAAAAACATTTTCAGATAATTCCTGTAGACTTCTTGAATAAAATAAATTATTTAATTCGATTATGATAAAGAATAGCAATAAATGTATAATTTTGGTATAATTTTTTACTCTAATGAGATATAATTTGTATAAACAAAGATAAAATAATCATAAAACGGTTTTGTTTGCAGAAATATCGCAATAGGTAATGCTATAAAGTATGTGATTTCAGGCTGTTACTTAAATTATAAGACTTTCAGGCTCATGCTACTCATTAAGTAATCCATTAAGTGTTAATGCACTTTGGCCTTTCAGTATAACATGATGTACTGTCTATTTTTGAAATCGCACTTAGACCAGAAAACTGTTATTGATAATTTAATTTAAATCAGTCTCTGTGTTTAATATTGTAGAATAGTGGGAATCCTATATGGTTACACATATAAAATAAAGCTGATTTAAGTAGACTTTATTGAGTGCGTAGTGGCTGTTATGTTACTTTACCAGTATAGAGTGCAGGATTTGACAGTAAATGGTACAGGAAATGTCCAAGAGACTTACAACTGATTTACAAAGTTTCAGCAAGGTGCAAAGTTGGCTTTTCATTTCCTTAAGACCAAAAAATGCCTTTTTTCTAAATTGTGTGTGGATTTAAATTTTACGGACAATACACTAACAAAATTTAATGATACCGCTTGTCATAACTTATATTTATATTACTACTGATCAGCAAAAATTATATATAAAGTTTATAGCTAATTACAATCCATTAATTAAATATTATTACTGTAACGCGTGTGCGTTTGTGTGTGATTTTTTTATATTTGTTACATGGTTAGTTCGATGTCTATGCCGAATTATTAAGTCAGATACTATGATTTAACGAAAGCTATTTACTGAAGGTTGTAGCGTGAAAATGTCGGGGCTATAACACAAACTGGGTTGGTAATGTAAGCCTATAGTAAATTTATGACCTGTTCAAGTGCTTTGTATGTAAGTCACTTTGATAACTATGTATTTGTGGAACAGTTGGTTTTAGGGAAATATCAAGTTTTTGTTGATATTTCAATTTTAAATACGTGTTTAATACATACTGACTTTTGTAATAGTAAAAGTTTTAAAATACACTTAATTTCTATTTAAAGTACACTATCCATGTCTATAGCATATCGTCTTGGAAATCCAAGGAAAATGAAAGCTGAGTCATTAGTAGTTTAATGTGAGGTTTTATCTAAAAAAATTTAGCTAATTCAAGTAATATTTTATAATTATATATATATATATATATATATATATATATATATATATATATATATATATATATATATAAGTTTACCTGTATTAATTAGTCCCGGAGAGTGCATAGTTTAAAAATTATTTTATAGGCAATAAAATATTCTATGTAATTACCAGGTAATTTATGTATTCCCATCCTATTAAAAATGTATAATATACTAGCTATTGTAAGATACTTTAATTGTAATAATACAAAAATCTATGTTAGTGTACACCAAATATCTTTCAGGAAAGAATTTATATGCAACAAACTGCGAGAGCTAAAATGAGTTGCTCAATATCACTTTCCATTCTAGCTTGTAAAACTTGTTCTTAACGTGAATAAAAACATATTATTGTATTTATTATGTAAAACACCATTATTTGTTGTGTTGTCGAAATGCTGGAAGCTAAAAGATACGCCACAATACATAACATGGTAACAAGACACTCCACTTCATGCTGTAGCCTTGAGCATTATTCGATCCAGTATATCTGTTATATCAACTCTATTTTGAGGCTCTTGTTATTATTTACTAACAATATTCTAACATCATGTAATATTATATTTTCATCGAATCTTACAAATATCAATCATATACGATTACGTAGCGTCCTGCCAACACTATTATGTTTTAATGTTTTAATTAAACGCAATATATGTAATTATTCTATTGCATTTTAAGATATATAGAAAACAGAATAAAAAGTATTAAGCAAATTACTTACTTTTCGTTTTCGTTTCATTTTTTATTCCCAATATATTGAATCGAACTCTGAAATATGTATGGCAGAACACTCCTTGTATATGTAGAACACTATTTAAGAGTAATTGCAGATTTTTTAAGACACAAGGAAGACATATTGGATCACAGACCTCCAAAGTAATGTTACATCCTGTTCTCAGTCATAATTGTCACACTCTGTCGAGGGTGTAATCTCCTAACCACTAAAACAGCTCGTCTAACTATATAATAATTAGGGTTATCATAAGAAGGGCATATCGTACACTAAACACATTGCTGTTGCTACGTATCTACAGACTTAGGAGTGTCCGAGTTAAATTATGAAGAACGCATAAAGCGTCTATGAGCAAAGTTTTGGGAGAACGGCAAGTTTGTAAGTTCACCGTGTCGTTGAATAGGGGGAGTAGTAGTTCTCAATTTCTATTGTTTTGTTTTGACACTATATTGATTGATTTGATTAGGAATATACCTCTTCACGAAATCGTAGCGCCGATATCGAAAACTAGCATGTAATAAGAGTGGGTTTAGATATTGGTGTCATTAATCTCTTGCTTTTTTTAATCGAATTGAGATTTCAAGAAAATATTTTAACTTTTTCACGTAGCAATCAGTGCAAGTGTGTAGGAGAGAACGAGTTTTATACTGTGTAATAAAATACTACAAAACTAATGAATCACTACATGGATAACATAAATATATTTTAAAACAACAGAACACTACGGTCCTGAGACTGCAATCTATCCTAAACCTCATTTGTCAAAAATGTTACATAGGATTTATCATAAAATGGAAGACAATCGAACTTAACTTGATTAAATTTTCAAGGTCAATCCTCATAAAAAAAATATAATTCGAATCTTCCAAAAGCAGTCATTTGATTTTAATGTTTGTAGATGCTAATCTAATTGTTTTAAGTTTCCTTTTGATACCTTAAAATAGGAATATCACTTTTATAATAGGAATAGAAATTTAAATTTATATTGTTGAAATCTATAACAATAGAAAAATCCATGTTCAACCTTTTTATTTCAAATAATTGAAAGTAATAACAACTGAAAACGAATTAAGCAGAAGTTACAACTTTCTCCAATTAATAGCCACCAAAAGAATGGATAGAGAAGAGAGAGAGAGAGAGAGAGAGAGAGAGAGAGAGAGATAATTTGATAATTTTGATAATTTCTTTATTTTTCCTGCCCTGGTTTTAGACCAATGGGTCCACTCTTCCACCAGGACAGGCTCCATAATTTATACAAAGTTTTTAACTACAATATTCAGTTGTGGCTTAAACTATATGTTACAGAAATCATGTTTACGTTTTACTCAATAACTATTAACAATTACATTTATATCAGATATTACAATTCAATAAACTTTGTTTATATAAAGTTAAACATCATTCAACTATAAAAATTCAACATAAATAAACTATAAAAAAATTAACAACAATATGAGCAACAAACTAATACACTTTTTTGTTTTACTTAAACTAGTATTGGTAACATTTTTTTTATCGTACTTCCAAACTCTCCAAAGATATACCATACAATAAGATTTAAATGTGCCTTATTAGTACTTTTAAGCAAATTTATACATAATTTTATCCATTTTTTTATTTTTCTTTATATATATATATATATATATACATATCTATTTTTTTTTTACTACAATACACTTTGAAAATTAAACATCATTAAACTATACAAATTCAACAACAATCTGAGTTAACAAACTAATACAATCCAACCACAATAACAATACAATAATTTTATCACATTCTAACATAATATTTTCATTAAATATAACAACCACGACACAAACCATTAACAACATTACAAGCAAAAACAACATTACTCATATCTTTTCAACAAATCAGTTTTTAACCGTTTTTTAAATAAATTTATACTTGGTGCATGTTTAATTGTGTTATGAAGGCCATTTAACAATCTTATAATCTTCACATGAAATGATTTATTATATATAACTGTTCTATGTAGTGGAAATTGTAAGGTCACATTACCAAACCTTGTTTCCCTTGCATGTACATGGTTCATCATGATATATTGATTAAATAGGTAATCAGGTTGTCCCAAACATAATAATCTTGTACATTTGTAATAAAATATTATATTCCATTCTTTCATTAATTTTTAACCAACCTAACTCTTTATAATATCTGGTAATGTGTGCATCTATTGGTACATTAAAAATATATCTTATACATGCATTTTGTGCCCCTTTGCAATTTTTGCAACAATTCATCATTAATATCACAATATACAGCATTTGCATAATGAAAAAAAGGAAAAACTAAGTGTAGATACTAACAATTTTTTTTATATATACATTAGGATTAAAACACAGCCTTTTAAGTCGATATAAACTTTGGTAAACCTTTCTGTGGATGTAATTGACTTGTTCTGTCCATGCCATTGTGCTACACATTCTTATACCTAAATTAACAACTGATTGCTCATAATCAAGTACCATACCATTTATTGTTACAGGTAAAATAACATTCAAATTCACATTAGATAACATCCTTTATGTTCCTAATACTATTGGTTTGCATTTAGATGCGTTCAGACTTAGCCCATGATCTTTGCACCACTTACATAACATAACTAAGTCTGCATTTATCTGGTTCACAGCGTTATCAATAGTATCTAAGGAGCAGTGAATGTACATTTGCATGTCATCGCCATAGAGCATTGTCCTACAAAAATTTACAGGTTCATTAATTCGGTTGATATACAGGGTAAACAACAAAGATGACACAGTTGACCCCTGAGGCACCCCAACAGGGTTATGTTGCCATTCAGATAGCCCTCCACTGCAAGTTTTTACTTGTTGAAGTCTATTAGTCAAATAAGAACTAAACCAACTAATTACAATATCTCCAAAGTTGTAAGATTCGAGTTCAGATAATAAGAGTTTTATGGTTTACACACTCAAAAGCTCTACTAAAATCCAGGAGCATCAATATTGTTAATTTTCTGTGATCTATGGCGTGTCTAATATCATCTGTTACTCTCAACAAGGCAGTCTGAGTACTGAAATAGGGTCTGTAACCTGATTGGAATTTATACAAAATATTATTTGCACCAACATATGCACTGACCTGCTTATAAACTATCTTATCAAGTACTTTTGCTAAAACGCACAAAATATTTATGGACCTGTAGTGTTTACATTCTAAAGGATTTTGAATCTTAGGCAAAGGTAAAATCAATGATCTCTTCCAACGACTCGGATATATACCACTGGTGAGTGAGAAATTAAAAACAAAACATAGAACATGCTTTATTTCATTATAAACTAATTTTAACAAATTTAAAAGGAATTCCATCATTGCCCATTGCATTGGAGGAGATATCGTTGATTTCCTTACAGATCATATCTACATTAACATCAGTGAAAACAAATGAATTCTGAAACTCCACTAGTCCCTTTCTTACTCCTATAATAGTCAATTAAGTTATTATCAATGCCATGATTAATACCACAAAAATAATTGTTCAATTCATTTATATCTATAGTGGGATCTGATACATTCTTCTGTTCTTTACCAGCGCCTTGGTTATTCAAAACTCTCCATACATTTTTACCAGATTTGTGTTCCTCTAAGAATACAGTGAAGTGTCGATTCCTAGCATCTCTAAGCAGTCTCTTAACTCTATTTCTTAATTGTCTATACTATAAGAATAAGAATAAATAAGAATAAGAATAAATTTATTTTCTCAGGATAACATAAATACATACAGTAGTTACAGAGCGTGAAAAAAAACACAAAACAAAACAAAAAACTCTCCCAGGTCTGACCTTAATGAAGAAAAAAATATCAAAATTATACAAACTAAAAAAAAAAAAAAAAAACCTTTGTCCAAATTGTTAAGTCTTAACTACTATGTACATTACAGCAACTACAATATGAATGTTAATTAAAGTATACATCAGATAAAAGCTAACAAAATACACAACTAGAGGAAGAAAAACTAATAACATTTTTTAATATGTACATAATAAAACAATATTTTTAAATCCTGAGAAAATTTAGGGCCTCCAAGGCAAGCCTGTTTAGAGGACAAACCGTGTAATTATATTATTAAAAACAAAAAAAAAATAAAAAGTTCAGACAGTTAAATTTAAAAAGAAAAAAGTCCCCTATAAGCTATTTTATTGAAATTTTGTAATCATGTGTAAGATAATACATGCTACTGGGAATCTATTTCAGGGTAAATTTTGTGGACCATGCTTGGAAAATTAATGAAAATTTAATTCATTTATTCCTGAACCTCAATTAAAACCTCAATGTCGCAGAAATAAAAACAACCATTGTTTTAATGTCTTCAAAAAACAGAATTTTGACTTTTTAAATTTTATTTCATTAGGAATTTTGTTAAATATTCTTGGGGCTAAAAAAAAGTAAGTTTTAGTAAAAAATGTTTTTTGTGGTTTAGGTGTTCTAAAGTTATTTGCATTGCGAAGTTTAAACCTATACTCATTAAATGTCAACATCCGGTAGGTTTCCACTCTTATCGTAGAACAACTTTAAAGTTTTGTACACAAACATAAATCTTAGAGATAAAATATTAAGGCTGACGACAAATAGAGGGAATGAGGTTTCAGTTTTAGGTTTGTTTACCATAATTCTAATAAAATGTTTTTGAAGTTTCAAAATAGGCTGTAGCTTTGTCTTGTAAGTGCCTCCCCAACACGAAATACCATAGTCTAACCGACTGTTTACCAATGAAAAATAAAAAAGACGTAAATATCTCTTTGTCACAAAAATTTTCTCAGAAAAAATAAAAAACTCGTAAATAATTTTTTAATTTAGATTTCAATACTAATATGTGGTTATTCCAGTTTAATTCTCTGTCTAACACTACGCCTAGATATTTAACTTCACTTGCTTCTGCAACCGGTTTACAAGATAAATTGCAAATAGAATTATTGCAAAGACAATTAAAACATTTATAAATAATTGCACCGGCGTCAAAAGGCACTTGACCTCTTAAACTAAAATTAATATAACTTGTCTTCTCAGGGCTAAGAACCATTCTGTTTTTACAAAACCACCACTTTAGCGCTTGAGATCAACATTCATAGCAAGCTCTATATCACCCCAGCTGGAGCTGGAATAACACAAAGCAGTGTCGTCAGCAAAACAAGTTATACTACCCTGAAGACTAGCATTACAAAGATCATTGATGTAAATTAAGAAAAGAGTAGGGCCTAAAACTGATCCTTGAGGTACACCATACTTAATTTCACCCATTGCACTGAAAACTCCATTTATTTTTACACACTGTCTTCTAGATTTTTAATAATCTTGAAACCAATTTAAAACAACTCCCCTTATCCCACTGTCAAACATTTTTCCCAATAATATTCCGTGATCAACAGTGTCCAAAGGCTTTTGTATGTCCAAAAACAGCCCACTAACATGTTTGTTTTAGTCAAGTCCCTCAGATATCAATCCAATGAAATTTAAAAAGTGTAGTTTCGGTGCTCACGCCCTCTCTGAACCCATACTGATTGCGACTAAAAAACTCCGTCAAAGTGAGGAAATTAATCAATTTTCGCTTCATAATTTTCTCTAAGACCTTAGATATGGTAGAAAACCAAAGAGATAGGGCGGAAGTTGCTACAAATTGTTGAGGGGCCTTTCTTGTGAATCGGAATAACAACTGCTGACTTCAATTTTTCCGGAAAAAACTCCTGTTTGAAAACTTAAATTTACTATATAATGAAAGAACATAACAAAATTTTAGGAAATGTGTGTTTAATTAAAGTTGAACTAATTCCGTCTAATCCGGGAGACTTGCCATTCTTTAATGAGTTGACAGCGTCTTGCAGGTCCTGTAAGAGTACAGGTTCCAGAAACATAGAACGCATTTCGTAATTCTTAGGGAATGACACGGCATAAGGCAAAAATTCACAATTTGTCGGTTCTCTTCAATACTGTCGGCGGCTAAGCTATCAACAACCGTTAGGAAATAGTTGTTGAATTTATCAGCTATTATTTTAGGATCTCTAGTAATTTCATTTTGTCCTATTTCCAATGAATAATCCATTTGTTTACTTTTTGACCAGTTATTTCATTTAAAATATTCCAAGTTTGTTTTGGGTTACCTTTGCTTTTTTTCAAACAGATTTTTATAATAAGCATTTTTTAGATCTTTTATGTCTTTGTTCAGTTTATTTCGAATGCGAATGAAAAAAATATTAAACCTGTCACCTTGTTTGGTTTCTGTGCTTTTTAAATCTCTTAAACAGTTTATTTCTAAATATGATACGCTTACAGATTCCATCGTTGATCCAAGGTTTCAACTTAACACATTTATTTCTTAGTTCAATTTCAGCTTTACTTGCACTAATCGCAACTTGCAACAAATCATAAAACTTATCAAAAGCATCAGACGCGTTTTCCGTTCCATACACTTGTGCCAGTCAGTTTGGTCGAGAACATCGCGTTAAGATATTTATAGTTGATGCGGTATTGTTTACTTGTGCTATCAGCTGTTCGAGGACCGGGGTGAGGAGGGGCGCCCCCCCTCAACCCACCCTCACACGGCTGTCAGCGAGTGGTCGGTTATGTGAGCATGCTCTACCGCAGCACTGATCATTGTCTTGTCTTTGCAGGCAAGTTTAACATAAACATGATCAATGCATGTCTCAGTACGCTCTGCAATTCTTGTAGGCTCATTGATCATCGACTCAAATCCATGACTAGCCATCAACATTTCGTAATCGTCTACTGCACTACTATTGATTAGTAAATTAATGTTCATGTCACCAATTATACAAGCACTTCTTTTTAATTTTAGTTCATTTTCTAAAAATGTTTGTAGCTCAGATAAAAACGCAGGAATAGAATAATGTTGCAACCTGTATATAGCCATAAAAAACCATTCATATGAATCAATTTTAACGGAGAACGATAAAACATCTGCTGTTTGAAAATAATTAGTAGTTGAAATAAAAATTTACACTTTTAACAAACGAGTCATGAACATAGACAGCGACTCCACCAGCTCTATATTATTATTACATTTTAAAAATAGCGTATAGCCATTAATTTGGTACAGATTCGCTTCGGAATCATTAATCCATATCTCGGAAAGGAATATAAAAATCGGGTCGTCCTTTTATAAGAAGATAGGTGTACTAGCAGGCTATCAAAGTTATGCCTCATGCTGCGAATATTTTGATGAATAACCATAAAAGTTCTATCGAAACAATTTATCTCTTCAAAACTAGTATCATTAATTAAGTTCATTTTTTTTTTATTATTAATAAAATTTTGGACTGCCTTTAGAGAAAAATTAAACTAAAATATTACAATACATGTCACAAAAAAATTCATAATTAATTTCATCAAATTATTATTCATCAAATTACTCCTCCCAGACTACATTATTTTTTGTCCTTACATAATGCCTATACTTAGAGTCTCTTTGTATCATTAATGCCTTTAATTCATTAGTTATCCAAGGGCATGGCGTTCTTTTCTTGTGAATGATTCTTTCAGGTACAAATTTATTAAATAAATATAACAATCTCTCCTCCAACATGTTAACCATATCATCTACAGAGTTACTACTATATACATCATTCCAATTCGTGTTTAAACATTCATTTTGCAAATCTTTGTTATTTACATTTTTAAAATCCCTAACGACTATTCTATTTTTATTTACATGTAACTTAACCCTTAAATTTAATTCCAAATAAATTAAATCGTGGTATGAAATACCAGATATGGGATATTGTCCATGCCGCTTCACTCGGTTTAGATTATTTACAATAATTAGGTCCAACAAAGTATCACTATTTGGTAAATGGTAAGTTGTATCCAGTGGTTAAAACATTTAAATTTAGAGTTTCAACAGAATTTAATAATGTAATTTTGTCAGCAAACATTCTATTAGTACTAAGATCTGTATTGAGATCCCCTAATAATACAAACTTGTCATACATAGGTAATAGGTTTGCCAAAACATCGAACAACTCTACAAGCCCTCCTGCTTTGGGCGGTCGATAGACTGCACACAATAATAGTTTCCATACACATGTCACCTCTAATATTACATATTCAACTCTCTTACTATATCTAGGATTGGATGATGTTATTAGTTTACAGTTTAGACTATTTCTAAAGTATACAGCTATACCTCCCCCCTCCTTTCCTTCCCTATCATGCCTTATGATACAATAACCATAAATTATATATGGTACAGATAGCAAAGCCGGGTCCAAAAAGGTTTCAGTTACTACTATAACATCAAAAATACCATCACTGAATACTTTAAGAAAGGCTTCTCTGTGTGCTCTTAAATTCTCAACGTTCACATGTGATATTTTTAAAGTTTTTTTTTGACTCACAAAATATTTTTTTTAGTTCACTTAAAGGGCCCCAATTTCCACGTATTATAATATTATTTGTTTCCATAAATAACAAAGACACTTACATTACAATGAAAACATGCATTCATCTTATAATAATTGTACAAATAGAGTATTTTACATGTATTTAAACGGTGTGACAATTGGATTGTATTGATAAAAAACAATTTTACAACATACAACTCGACAATGAACATATAACAAATAAACAGTGTATTGTAGAATAAGGACTGTCAGATTAATTTGCCAAGGTCAGCCTCACAGTTGATTACGACACAACGATCCCCTTGATTTTTCCTCATAAATATTCTCCCGTTCTTCACCCACAGGAAAGCGTAATGTCTGTCTGTTTTTACTTGACGCGCAGCATTCAATAGTAGTCTTTTGGCCTTAGTA
Source organism: Homalodisca vitripennis (assembly GCF_021130785.1). NCBI lineage: Eukaryota > Metazoa > Arthropoda > Insecta > Hemiptera > Cicadellidae > Homalodisca > Homalodisca vitripennis. Next base: position 46,389 of record NW_025776525.1, read on the forward strand.
AGACACTCATTGACGTATATCTGCGAGGATTCTCCGTCCATGTAACCCAGGTCCCGTGAATTAACGTTTCTCTTTTGCCTTCTTAAGTCCATAAACGCCTCCATATCCAATTTGCGGACAAATTTAACAACAATTGGGCCAAAAAGTCCTGACGATGACTTGAAACGATAACAGTTATCTATCATATTTTGGTTAAAATTGAAACCAATAACCTGCGATAATTTGCTTATAATGTCAAACAGACTTTCTAGACTGCTTCATTGTTGCATGACTTTCAACACCCGTCATTATCTTATCAACATTATCAGATAATCCAAGCGGACTGAGCTCATTGGACTGATTGGGACTATCACAAACGTTCCTGTCAATGCAGGAAAAGCAAACCCACTGCGTTTGCTGTTTTAAATAATCATCTTTGGTGATATTGGCACACTTAAAATGATAATTCCCTTCACATTTGCAACAAATAGCTCTATGAGAGTTATATGAGAAACCCTTTGTGCACTTAAAACAGACTATTTTGGAATTGTTACTTCTGTTTGTGTCGGAATCGGAATCATTATTTTTAGACCTAATTTTATCAATGGACGGTTTTATGGGGGTGTTGTCACCTCTGGTAGACTTCTTCTTACTACATATATCACACTTCCAGTTAGAATTAGTTGATACAATAAATTTACATTCATCGACTGTCATACTTGATAAATGCAGATAAAATGAAAATGATTACAGCACTCAGAGCAAGTAATAAAATCGTTCTGAAATCGCTCTATTTTTTCAGAACACCTTTGACAGTTCATATTGCTTCTAACGAAAACAATAGGGAAAAAAATATAGTACTAATTACTAACAAGTCCTCAAAAACTTAAAAAATGCCTGGAAATTTGTTAAACAAAGTTCAGTCAAAGTAACAAGATATAGGTTATGTTACCAATACACGGCAAGGACCGTCTGCTCCGCACGCCACCGCAGCTCAAGCACAACTGGGAGAGAGAGAGAGAGAGAGAGAGAGAGAGAGAGAGAGAGAGAGAGAGAGAGAGAGAGAGAGTGAGAAGAGAGAGAGAGAGGAGAGAGAGAGAGAGAGAGAGAGAGAGAGAGAGAGAGATCAAATTAATCAAATAAATGTGACAAATATACAAGTGTGGTGAGGTCTCGATTGTCGGTATGTCTATATACCACTTTGTCGTGGTGAGGGTGGAGCGGACAGATAATACTTTACTGAAGTTGCTGAGAAGGATAAAATATGTCGATTTGAAGAATTGAAAGAACTAAAATATATACAAATTTCTATATTTTGTGTTATGTTTTCAAAATAATATGAAGGTGCAAAATGCGATAGTGTTTCGAACACATTAATATACGTAACTTTAGTATTTTGCTGGTTATTATTCTAGTCAAAGATATCCATATTTTAATTTGAAATCGTATTTACATTTTATATTTCACTTTAAAAGTGTGATATGTACCCTTTGTAGCTTATTTTATTGATTGAGATAATAAGGAAAACTCATCATGGGTGCCGAAGATACAGTTTACCCTATCCATAAGTGCTCATAAGCACTTTTTTTTTCCTCTTCAAGATGGCTAACTGATAGATTATAACTTGTGTTCACTCTTCATAAAACTTATATTTCTAGTCTGCATACTACCTGTTAATTGTGATTTTGTTATCGCGTGATCTGTTCTTGTCCGTGAGTAGTTTTGTCTATGTGTTTTGTGTCTCCGCTCCCGCACTAAATTGTCATCCACACAAATAACTAGCCTGGCCTGCTAAGCTTCGGAGTCTCGTCCTGATTAAATGTATTCCAATTTAACTGTCTCTCTCATTCTACCTGTCGTCTGTGTCAACTCACCTATGTTTATCGTCTGCTAGAGATTACATAAAGGAAACCCCTGTTCGTTCAAAATCCACAGCCTTCTAGATCTACAAACTGATACTATAACAAGTGTCTATTGCTTCATCTCACTGTGGGTGGATCGAGTAGCTTACAGTGACTGGAGCTTAGATACTTTCCAGCCTTGTACCAGCAATAACTCAAATAAAATAAATCTTAAATAATCTACCCCGCTACATATTACATTACCATAACTAAGAAACAATGAATACCTGTCCTGTCTGTGTCAAATTTGTCTTGGATACCGAGGAAGGAGTCTTTTGTGACGGCCCTTGTGAACGTTGGTTTCACAGAAAATGCGCTAAAATGACCAAGGCCGAATATCTACGAATTAGCGGCAACACTAATATTAATTGGTACTGCAATAGAAATGATTGTAAAAATATCTCGAACCAACCACTCAATCAGCTATCTACTCAAATGAATTCGGTCCTCTCTAAGTTGGATGATTTATTAGAGAAAGTAAACAAAATTGATTCAATATCTAGAGACGTTGTTTCCATTAAATCAGAAATTGTAGCCATTAACACAAGTCTCTCGTCCCTTGAACCCCGTGTTTCTACCGTTGAACAGCAGGTCATGGATATAGGAGACAGAGTAGACAGCATTGAATCTGGAATTGCTTCTAACGTAGGAAGCGCAAAGTCTCTGGCAGGCAGCAGTCAAGTTGACGTAAGTCTTGTTGTCGAGGAGGTGAATGAGAGGTTGTTGCGCTCGAAAAATATAATGATATTTGGCCTACCTGAAAGCCTTATGACAAATCCAAATGAAAAATGTGAGAGTGACAAGCGTAATATTGAGGCTATTTTGTCATCAGCTGACCCAAACAGCAATTCGCGCAGCTTGAGATTTTTTCGTGTGGGTAAAGGATCAGCTTCAAAGCCCAGACCTCTTAAGGTTATTATTGGTTGCGCAGAAAGAGTTAACAAGATTTTGAAAGCTTGCACTAAAGATGTCATTCGAGGACTAGGTCCAGACTTCTCGAATATAAGTTTGGCCAGAGACAAGACTAAGCAGGAGTTGGCCCATCTGGATCACTTGAGGAAAGAAACTATCACGCCGTTTGAAGGAAGGTGAAGTCAACTTGACCATAAGATACTTAAATGGTATTCCTAATATTATGCAGTCAAAAAACGAGTAGCTTCCCACGGTAAACCCTATACACTTACAGGACTGTATCAGAACGTAAATGGCATTCTTTCGAAGACTCACACTTTATCTGAAAACTTGCTTCAATGTGTCTATGACATAATTATATTTACGGAGACAAACCTAAATCAACACGTTGCTTCTTCTGAGCTGGGCTTCACTCATCACACTATATATCGCAAAGACAGATCGGAGCTTACCAGCCGCAAGGGGGACGGTGGTGGGGTTTTAGTGGCAGTTTGCAATAAATTTCAGTCCAATGAAATATCATACGCTAATTCATTTTGTGAAGCTCTATTTGTGGAACTGAAGTTTGACAATTCTACTAGGCTCCTTGTTTCTGGCGTCTACATACCTCCTCATTCATCCTCTCAAGATTATATTAATTTCTCTGCTATGCTTGATGAGATCATTGCAACCTCTAGAGAATTTCAATCTATCCTTATAATTGGGGACTTCAATCTTCCTAATTTCAACTGGATGTCGGACACTCCACAGGCTGCTTCTGCCTCACACAGAACCGTCTTGGATATGGCCTCGTCGCTTGGCATTAGGCAGATGAGTGGAGTTCTGAATGGAAGAGGAGTTCAGTTAGACCTAGTGTTTGCCACTCGGCAATATTTCTCTGTCACTTTCGCTAGTGATCCTCTTCTGCCATTCGAAGACTATCATCCTCCCCTTTGTTTCACAGGCACCATGGGCAGTATAAATCCCCTTATTCAACGCCCACAATATGTTCACGATACGAGGAAATGTAACCTCGAGAATGTCAAGAATGAAATCTTGGGCGGCGCAATTGTTGTTGACTACGACTACAAAGATGTGAACTGTGTCTTTTCCAGTTTCTGCTCTCAACTCGGTAACTGTATAAAATTGAATTCCCCCTTGAAGAGAGTTGGGAGCTCCTCGTTTCCAAAATGGTTTACCAAGGAGTTAAAAGACATGGTTGTCCTCAAGAAAATATTGCATGCACAATGCACACACGGACTTCGACTACTGTGCATTTAAAACAGCTAGTATTTTGTAGTTGCATTGTCACCTAAATTTTTTGGATCTGTTCAGACGGACGTGAATTCCAAATTCCGGGAGTATATTCTGTATTATCTTAAGATTATTGAAGCTGCACTAGGAGAAAGGTGAAATGGAGCTGTAATCAACATTATAATTACTATATTTGTAAAATGTTCTACATTTTTGTACATTATGATGGAACCAATGTTATGTAAACAACAAGTACATGGATCAACAAACTATTTACCGTAAAACTGGGTCACTTTGCCCCACTTTTACCAGATTTTCTGTTTGATATTGTACTGGAACATAACAATTGACAAGTACTCAAGTTTGAAGGCTAATTTTTAATAGTTCAAAACTTTTCTCTAAAAGATTGTTATATTAAAAATACATTTTTTTATAGTTGATTTATTAAATTTATTTATTTTTATCTTGGGCCAAAGTAAGACACTGGTTAGGGTAACTTTGTCCCACTTCATATATCCCTATCTCACAATACTGTAAATCATAGTTGGAGCAATGTAACACCCTGGTTTGGATAAAAAAGTTCTCTCATGTCATTGTAAATAATCAGACTTTATTTATTTTTATTTTTCACTAGCTTTTCACATGTTTTTACAAAATGCAAAGTAAAAATTGACTTAAGCTTGACTTAAAAAATGGTTAAAAAACATTAAAGGAAAAAGAAAGTGAAACAATATCAGTCTTAATATAAGTAGGTAACATTATAGTATATGGTATATCATGTAATGTAAGTCTGTTATTTATGGCATATTTACAGAAAAAAGTCCTCTTTGTTCAGCAATTTTGGAGGATTAATCAGTTGTACAATGTCAGACCATTTATAGAATAGGCAAGTCTTTTTCATTGGGCCACTTCCAATACCTTGGTGTAGGCTGCATACAATCCACAATAGCACCAGTGTCTAGTACACTCATAACGAGTCCTGGAAATTGTTTTCCATTCCAGGTAACCACTACAAATTTTCCTTCTTCTACAGCGTCCTTTACAGAGTGAGTTTCCAGAGTTGTTTGTAAAGTTGATTCCATTGGCTCATTTTTCTACAACAGACATGTTGTGAGTTTTTACTGCCTAAGCCAGAGGATTGGGGTATTAGTTCACACTTTCTCGTTTGCGAGTCTTTGTGGGTTGTGATACATACACTTCCTCATCCGAACTAAATATCAAAATCACTGTGCCCAGATGAAACAATACTATAAGTGTCACATTCTTCATCAGATGACAAAAAATCCCCACATTTATTCTTCTTCGTATTTCTTTTTTTTCTTTTGTTTTGGTTTTTCTTTTGGAATTTTTTCTTCTTGTTGTTGGATCAAGTCTTGTTCAGTGATGCTTTGGCCAGCTGGTACATTTAGTTTCTTTTTTCTAGAGCTTCGGGGTGTCACAATTTCACTCCTTTTCTTTTCTAGATGAGATAGAAAAGATTCTCCAACAAGTTCTAAGTCAGCTGATGCAATTTTTGATGGGAGGCGTTTTAATATCTCATCTTTGTTAAGTGGATAAATTCCTGACTTTCTAAACCCAGATATTTTGTTTGTTGAAGTGTTTTCTCAAGTGAATCCAATGTCTTTTTTAAAAGCCTAGGAAATAAGTCTTTAGGCAGAGATGCAACATTTTTTCCACTTTCGGTTTGTTTCCATTGTTCCATTGTTTGCTTCCATTTAATTTTTAATGGTCTGAAATATGCCACATCTAGAGGCTGAGTTAAGTGGCTTGAATTTGGTGGTAAGCAAACAAAAGATATTGTTATTCTCCTGACATAGTTGAAGTACATTGATGCTTAAATGAGAGCTTAAATTGTCCCCTATTTACTACCTTTTTCCCCTCTTTTTTCTTTAATTCTGGAAGGAGGTGTGATGTAAACCATTCTTCAAACGTTGGTAAGTCAATCCATCCATGTCGAGTCCTGTTGTATCTAGCTCCAACAGGGCCACCTTCTGTCCATGTGTTCCATAAATGTTCAGCCTTGTATATAACATAAGGTGGTATTGGCTCTCCAGCAGCATTAGCACAGAACATTACTGTTGTGCTTGATTTTGTGGAGTTCATAACACGTTTCGGGGTACTTACAACCCCTACGACAAATGATCTTCTTACGTCCAGGGTCATCAGTCATGTTAGTTTTCATCGTAATTATATATATTGCTGGGTGGTACCGGTTTCATCATCTGTCAAAACTTGTTCTAGATTTCAATAAATTCAGTTATTGAATCCTCAGGTCACTGCGGCCCGTACTCTTTTAATGTTTGAAGCAAACCGCTTTGTTAATAAAGGGTGTCTTGCTAAGAATAAGATTTAGCCCAGTCTCGTCCAGGTAAATTGTCTTTAAATTGTCTAACAACCTTTCCTTGCCTACAGAGATAAGCTTTAACAACAAAACGTAAATCAACTTCATCCATGGAAAGCCATATTCAGAAAGCTTATCTACGTGGCTTGCAAATGCTTGTTCCTCTTCTTTACTGAAGATATTTGGATGACCAGGTGAAGAGGGTGTGCCGGTTTTTCAGCTTATTTTTGATGGTGCTTCGGCAGATCTTGAAATGTGACTCAGCCTGTCGTTGACTCATTTGTCCTGATCTAATAGCTTCTAAGCAGTCGTTAAGTTTGGCTTCCGTGTAATCATGATATTTTCTACTCCCTGGTTGCCTCTTGTACTTTGATGGCATCTTTTTGTATCTGAAATAAATAACATAGTGTTGGTAAACTCAAACAATAAATAATAGCATTATAATAAAATGGATAGAACGCCATTTTTCAACAGTTTAGTCAATTTATATATCATAGTACGGGCTACTTTGGCCCACTTTTTTACTGGGACAAAGTTACCCGTTTTTCTTCAGTTACCAACACACTTTCTTTATCTATTCTAGCAACATAATATCTTAAAAGTTAATCCAGAAACCTGATATATATTGTTTATTAGGAATAATATTGGCTTTGAATTGTAGCACTTACCTTAACTAAAGTATGTTAAACAATCCCGGTACTGATGAAAGTTTGACAAACCACAAAACACGACTCTTCGACAAGGTTATGCAATAAGAACTGCTTCAAACCTAGCGGCCAATTTATGAAAACTATTTTAAAGGTAGCCATCCTTGAACTAGTGCTGTGACCTTGCGGATTCGCCTATTAATACTCGAACCGTATGCGATCGGACTGTTACAGACTAGGCTATGTTTCTTTTTCCATTCTGGGACAAAGTAACACCCCAGGGCCAAAGTAACCCGGAATTACGGTACTAATTTATATTAAAAAATTAAACATCTTTGATTTGAGTAAAAAAGTTGAACCAGTAACTAATGACAAAGAGAATCTACCACACTAACCCCATGGTTTTTTGTTGTATTGTAGGTTTAAAATTTTGATATGTTTTGTAACAGTGGTTTTTATAGGCAGTAACGCAATGTTTTGTGTTTTACTGATATTTATATAAAAAACGTTAACAATATAAACTCTATGACTAATACTGAATGCAAAGCGATACCTGTTAGACAATATATATATATATATATATATATTTATATATATATATATATATATATATATATATATATATATCCGACTAAATTATGTTATCTTTCTATAAGCGAAAACAAAATATGGTCGTTAAAGGTAAAATATACAAACGCCCTCGAGCTAGGTTACTGATCTAACGGAACTGTGTCATTTATCATAGTCTATTATCAAAAGACTACGTGATTTGTAGAAACTCACTCTCACGTTGCCCCTTTGTTTACTGGTCCTTTACGTTATATTTAAAATCTTACCAAACTATGTACTAATACTGTAAAAACAGTCAAATAAAAGTCTTATACAAAAGATGGTGTAAAAATATGTGTGGCAATCGTAAACGTAAAATATGGAACAAACTGCTCATACTGTCGATGAGGTTAAGAATTTTGTGTATTCCAGGTTTTATGAGCAATGCGAATCGTCTCTTAGAATGGCAATTGCTGCTTCAGAGTAAAAAGTAACAATGTTGTAAAAGTCTCCGTTATAAAATATAGTGCTCAATTAGGTTAAAAGCATCTTTTATGACGTCCTCTGCATTTCGCATTACACGAAAAAATATAAGAGTTTAATATTTGTAATTATTGCAGCATACAATATGGTTTTTTATCTCTCCGTAGTGAAACAAAACATTTCTAACATTGTAGTTACAAATAGTGTTTACATTGAATGCTATTTAACATTATACTTATTTTTTTACTTTATAATATTAAAAATTTTGGATACCCCAGACTAAAAAAATATAAAAATTAACTAACGTTTCATGCAAAAGTTTTACCTATAGCTCATATTATTGTATTGGTTGCTAGATTTTGAAATTACCTATTTACCAAATCATATTAAGAGAAAAGTCTTACTGACCAATTCAACTTCATTGCAAATGTTACTGTGTCAAATGTTACAATATCAAATTACTGCAATCTGCTTACATATTTGCTTATTCTAAGATTTTATCATTACCATAATTAACATGAAGATCAATAAGACGAATTCAAAAATGTTCAACCACTCAATCCATTGGGGGAGTTACATGGACCCCCATCCAACTCGATATTGCGATATTGAAAAGAAGTTTCGTGCAAAGTTTCTACAAGTCAGTGTTCAATCTCGTGATAAAGTGCAGACGGACATACAGAAAACCCCAGCTCATACAATAACTCATTAAGTGGACAAAATCAATAATTTAGCATAGTAAAACTCAGATGGAGTGTAAATATTATATGTGCCTATACACGCATTGAAGAGAATGAATCAATATTTGGACTTGTATATAGGCTATATTGTATTCGATGATGCTAGATAACCTTCCATGGGATTTGGGTGGTGAGCGTTAGCGAAGTATCATTTTCGGCATTATATAAGAACAAAATGCTCTGAAGACTTTGAAATTCTGCATGTTTTTCTTTCAATCGAAGAGTTGGCGAAACTTGCCTTATGCGTGCTATATGTTAATGAGATATCTTGAGAAGGAATTTAGACGGCAAACTCAAAACATACACATTGCTAAACACCATCAAAATTGGTATCAAATTTTGAAAGCTTCCTCTCCTTATAAGTCATATTGTATCAATAATATTATAGTTACACGTTAAGGATAATGTAACCAAATAAACATAACAAGATGAAACCTCAAGCCAATTCCAATTACAAGGTATTTCAATACTTGAAGCTTCGTGAGTAGTTTGCAACAAGGTGAACAATTTTTACTAAACAGCCTCTCCAATCATTGTAAAGTAACATTTGCAACTATTCTGTAGCTTTATAATCACTATTGAATGACATGTGTATAACAATGTAATGTGTATAAATCCATTGTCATATAGAATGTAAGCCTAATATCTCTCGTCATCAAACGTTTTACACTCATTTTGAAACATATAAGTGAAATGTCAGAATGAAATAACTGTGCTGAGCCTTAGATACATAAGGATCGTTAAATGAAGAGTTTTTGAAGATTTTACATTGCACCACCATAACCTCTGTCAGATCACTATCAGTCCCATCGTGAGATTAGGTCACCGACGTAGGCCGAACTAGCCGCACTTAATTTCACTAACACTTACTTTACTTACATACCTAAAAGTTTCAAGCCAAAAAATATAGGTAAGTTAAAAGTATAACCTTTGTGACTGGATTATCATCATCATTATTAAACCTTACCTTATATTTTAATTTTAATCAACAAACCACGTAAGGAATATCGTTTGGTCATTACATTACATAGTCATCAATCACTGGTGAAATAATTGATGTCTATTAAAAAAGAAAATGCGTCTTGCTATATTTTAAACTGAAATAATATTTTCTTTAAAATAAAATATAAAACTAACAAAAACATTACTCTCTTCAGATTGGAAACGAGGTAAATAATTTCAATTGCTGGCTTAAGCTGTTCTTCTTTAATCCCTGAGCTTTGTTTTTATCGTGCTGAGCTGTGCATTTTTACGTTTCAACACTTTTAATTGCATTAAAAAATAACAGTCTTATTACCTAATTGACATGTGTAGTAATCTTTTCTCTCTTATACTTTGTAGCTAATCAAAAACCTACCATACTGAATCTTACGCGCCTTGTCCATGAGTTGTGTTATTTTCAGTACTCCTAGCCTTTCTTTTCTTGGATTCTTCAAATTGATTAATTATTAATTTTTGCCATTACAGCTACAAAGTCTAATTAGGATTGCTGACACCAGGGATTTGTAAGCCGACACTAACTTTAACGGTAATTAAATGTAAAGTTTTCTAAAAAAAATATTCCAAAAATATATTTTTGCGGGCAATATTCCAAACAACATTGGAACCACTAGGCCCACCCTCACTTTGGTTAATTGTTATTCAATTTTGCTACGAACTTGGCAAGACTGTATTTTTATTTGAAATATAAAAGTGGTGCTTGCAAGTTTTAATTGCCACAATCAAACTTACGAGTAAACCTTTCGATCTCGAGTGTTTATTAATACGATTTCAGAAGTCTCCAAACTCGTGAGTGTTTTCCCATATTGTCCACACTTATTTCAGAACGGAGGGACCAATTTGGCTCATTGTTTTTCTGAAATATTTTTTGGAGTCAAAGGAAAGATGAAATAGCTATAAAACAAAGCTTGTGATGAAATGTGCTTGTCAAAAACGTATGGTTGTTTATATTTTGCTACACTCCAGTTATTTTTCTCCTCTATTGAGTAATAATAAAATAAGATTATTTCCATAAAAAGATATATGTTTCATACATGCTTCTAATCTCATTCTCATTCCTTCCGATTATGGAAACAAGATTTCAAAATATGATATGCATTTAATAAACCTTACTCAATTTTACTTTTAAGTAGAGTATCACCCTTCCGTATATAACTATCGTAGCATGAAAATTTTTAAAAAACTAATGCTATTATGTTGATCATTTTATATCGTATTATGTATGAAAATACACTTAATATGTACATAAGGTATATATTTCACGTAAAAGATTGCACAAAAATCTTATAAAACAATAGATAATCAATGATTTTCGATGAAATAATTAATAATTTAATAAAACATTCTATACAATACCCTTAATTTTGTATTCCTCCAGATTATTATTCTGTCCACTAGAAGCTTCAGTATTACCACGCTCTATTGTTGTCAAATCCTTTGTTATAATCCGTTATTGTAAACCTTGTTTCAGCGATGGCTCTTCCCCAACCAATTCAAAGAGTTCCATTCTAAGTTGTAATTTCCACTCCACTCTCTGTTAATAATCTGGATTCAAAACATTGCTTTTTTAACTTTAATTTCAGTAACATTTCTGTTTTATACGAGGTTAATCTGTTGATTCCGTTTAACAAAACGTGATTTAATAATGGTAAGTAAACATAATTTATTTGTAATTATTTTTCTACAAAACCATGAAAATAAATCTCCAATGGAAAGAATTAGGTAGGCATTATTATAGTATTACTATGAAATGTTACCTTAACTATTTTCTTCAATATAATTTGAATATTTTAAATTGGAGAATACTACAATAAAATTTTAACAGTTTATAATTCACAATTTTATGGAAAATTTTTCTCACTCAGAGAACTAGCGTTGAACTTAGAGATCTTATTTTCGTATTAGAAGGAAGGCTATTTAAAATTACAGGATCCGACCTTAAAATTTTTTAACCGTTACCTATTTGACCTGCACAGAATGTCAAGGTATCGAGTTGTCCCTCATCTGTTGTTGGCTTGTTATCCTATAATAACAACTATAAATACTGTAATATCTGTTTGTTATTACTCACGATGGTTCTACCGTTACCCATTTAACCTGCAATGAATGTCAAGGTGTCGAGTTGTCCTTCATCTGTTGTTGACTTGTTATCCTGTAGTACCAACTATAACTTCTGTAATATCTGTTTGTGATTTCCCAGGATGGTTACACCGTTACCCATTTGATCTGCAATGAATGTCGAGGAGTCGAGTTGTCCTTCATCTGTTGTTGACTTGTTATCCTGTAATAACAACTATAAACACTGTAATATCTGTTTGTGAGTACCCAGGATGGTTCCACCGTTACCCATTATACCAGCAACCTTGTCGAGGCCTCGCGTGGTGTTGTATCGCTTCTTGACTTGTTATCCTGTAGTAAAAAACTATAACCAATTCCTGTTCGAGTTTACCCATAACGATTCTACCATTACCCATTATAGAAATAATAATGTGCCACTAACATCTGGGCAACTCAATGGGTATAAATATGACTTCCACTAACAGCAATTTTAGGTAATTAGGGTACAGGGTATACTTTATTCGTAGGCACCCAATATATACATTACTATAGAAGATTAAAAACGCTCTCAGAAAACATTTGATAGCTATCAACACAATTATTTTCTTAGTAGCCTGATTTTCTTGTATTCTTCGGAATAATTTTTATTGAAAACCAACATAATACGACCTAATGGTAATAATAATGAAATTCAGAAATATATTAAATGTGCACCTTTCAATAATAAAATAACAAAAGCTGTTCGAGATCACTTTTAAAAGTAAAAATTCTTCATTAGTTTATTAAACAAGAAATACTTAGTATTAATGTTGATTGAACATCAAAGATAACATCAAGGCATTAGTTTTTGTTAGCATTTGTTTCTGGTTATATGTTGTAGAACTGAATATTTCATAAAATTTGATTTTTTATTTAATACTATTATAGTTCATACTGGCTATTTATTTCCTTCTCAGAATATTTGCTTTTAATTTTACAATTGAAAGACATCTTAAAATTGATACTATTAACATTGTATTTGTTAACTGTAAGGAGCCGAAATTGTCATGGCATGTGTTTAGTTCATGTATTAGGCCTATAGCGTAGAATTAGAGTATTGTATGTGTGTGTGTGTGTGCGAGTGTTGTGAGTCAGTCAGTGTCGCGGCCGCGGTCCGGAGCGGGCATGTCACGGCGCCGTTGATTGTGGACCCGGGATAGTGGGTCCATACAGTCCTCTCCACGCCGGTCGCCTCCCCGCCTTCACCAACTCCTCCTCGCCTCCATCCACAGCTGATGTCCTCTCTCTTTCCTTATCTCCCTATCCTAGACATTTGAAAGCCGCTAATATCAATGCGCAATCGCTGAGGGGGCATGTATATAAGCTTTAGAGAAATTTTTTTGGCCTTCACCAGTTTGATTTAATTGGAATTTCAGAATCCTGGCTTAAGCCGAGTATTCAGTCAAGCGAAGTTTTCCTTCCTGGTTATGTTTTGCAACGGAACGATAGAACAGGAAAAAAATGGCGGAGGTGTTGCAGTGTATATTAGGGAGTTGGACATATGACAGATTTTTGTAAAATGCTCTCTTGCACCATATGCACAGATATAGTCGTATATTGATCATGGGTGATTTCAAACACTGATTTGATGAAAAGTAATCAACACCATAACTTACAGACAGCTGAATTCCATGTTTTACTCGTGTAATCTTACAATACTGCCACTGGAGACAACTCATCACACTGCCGAGTCTGACACACTTCTTGACCTCATGGTGGTTTCGGTACCACAAGATATCGTCCTTCATGGGCAGCTTCCAGTCCCTGCCATATCAAAGCATGACCTAATCTATTTTGTTTATTCAGTACCTAAAGCTAGGTTTATTAAGTATAGAGACTTTAAAAACATGAATGAGGCTGAATTTATGTCCGATATTTTATTGTTCCCATGGCATAACCTAGAGAATCTTGAATGTTTATGACATGGTGGATGGTTTTAATAAACAAATTTTATCTGTTTTTATGATAAACATGCTCCTTATGTGACAAAATGGATAAATAAAAGGCACCCAGTGCCATGGATGAGAAAGGGATATCCTTAGCCTGATGGCCCATCGCGATAGCTTATATCGAAGAGCGAGGCGCTCTAATGACCAGATACTTATGGATCAGTTACCGTTTAATTCGAAAACAGGGTTAAACAACTTCTGCGTAATTCCAGGCTGAGATATACTCGAGGTCTTTTTGAGAATAGGAAAACAGTCTTCAAGCGACTTATGGCGTAAGGTTAAAAGCCTTGAAATAGGAAAACAAACGTATTTCACAGCCAGTTCTTATACCTCTGAATGAGTTTGAAACCAATTTTTTTACATCTTGTAGTCAAAGTTTCAGGTCAGGACAAAGTGGAGGACTTCTTAAAAAAATCTTCAAAACCTACCTCACCGTAGTTGTGGTTATCCTGAGTTTACTTTTAAACCTGTGATACAAGGTGACGTGTTGAAAGCTATACGCCGTATTCGCAGTAATGCTGTTGGGTACGATGGCATCCAAATACGCCTCATAAAGAATATTCTATTTGCTGCCCTTTCCAATAGTCACATTTATTTTCAACACGTCTCTTAGGAGTGGTATTTTTCCCATCACAATGGAAGTCTGCTTTTGTCCGTCATCTTAATAAAGATTTCAGCACCAGCATCATGTTCGAATTATAGGCCGATAAATATTCTTCCTGCATTATCTAAAGGCCTAGAGAGAATTGTGCACTGCCAATTCACTGAATATGTATCTTACAACAACATATTTAGTGACTATCAATCTGGTTTTAGGACCAACCACAGTACAGAAACTGTATTTTTAAAAGTGACGGATGACATTAGGCTTGCTATGGATCACAGACAGGGCACAATTCTCACTCTTTTCGATTTTTCAAAAGCTTTCGACAGCGTAAACCATAAAGTAATTGCTAGCTAAACTAAGGCTAATAGGGTTTTCTAGTCATGTATTAACTTGGCTGAGATCTTATCTGTCAGGGAGACGGCAGTGTGTAAAAGTGGATGACATGACTTCGGACTGGGAAATTGTTACTTGTGGGGTACCACAGGGATCGATTCTTGGTCCTTTATTATTTTGTACTGTACGTGAACGACATTCATTCTGTACTTAAACATAGCTCATATCACATGTATGCTGATGACCTGCAAATATATTCACACTTTAAAAAACTGACTCATTAATGAATGTATCACCAAAATCAATAGTGACATTACAAATATCGTTATGTGGTCCAAAAATCATGGCCTGAGACTAAACCATGCAAAAACGAAAACCAATCATTATTTGTCACTCTCGTTTACGAAACTCAATAAACTTCAATACTATTGAAACGTTAACTGTAAATGGTAACACCCTGCCATACTACGACAAGGTGAAGGATCTTGGTTTGACTATAAACTCGACTTTGACTTGGACTTGACGCTGTTGCGGAGATTTGTAAACGGGTTTTCGCATCTATTCACTCACTCAAACGTTTACAACGATTTTTAACCAGAACATATCAAGCTGCTCTTGGCTAAATCACTCGTACTTCCACATTTCAATTACTGTAACTCCGTGATCAATAATATGACCATAGTTACTTAGTGACAAGCTGCAAAGAACTCTAAACTACTGTATACGTTACGTTTACGATGTGAGACGGGAGCAGCACATCACACCGTACTATATTCAGTCAAATATTCTAAAATTAAAAGATCAAAGATCCATCAAAATTCTGAAACTAGTTCATTCAATATTAAAATTTTGGTTTTTTTAAGTTATTTTTCTGAATATTTTAAATTTGTGTCTCATGTAGGTATAAGAAGCACTCGCTCTGGCTCATACAATTTGAGAATGCCTCAGCACAGGACTGAAGTGTTTGATAAGTCATTCCATGTAATGACTTGTAGGTTGTGGAATGCCCTTCCCCAAACAATTACTTCCATCGATAGCAGTTCCCGGTTTGTGGCGAAACTGAAAGATATGTATCTTAAGCGGTTAGCCGGAGCAGTTCCGGTCTGAGATGCTGTGGGCGTGACACTGGCAGAGGGATGAATGTGAGATTGTGTGTGATAAAAGTTCATTTAGCAATAAATACTTTAATTTATTTGTATATTAAAAATATAAATTTATATTATATGTTTTAAGAATAATAGAGATGGTTAATTTATTAATGTGTTAAATTTTTAATTATAACAAGTTAAAATATTACATTAATTTCACCACTTTGTGTAAATATAATTATTTCTTTATTTTATTATCTGTATTAGTTTTGTTTTATTCTTAGATAATATTTATTTCATGTTTTAAATTTTACATTGCAACAGGTTAAGTGTAAGAAAGGGCCATGCGGCCCTAACTTTGCCTGTATAAATAAAGAATTTTTCATTTCATTTCATTAGTTGAATCAATAATTAGGTACGGTGCAAATGTCAGGAAAATCTGCTAAGACTCAATTCAAAATTTAAAATAATAAACAAAATAGGAGTTAATATTGGTATATGTGTAGCTCCTGTAAACTCCAGTAAATCGATCTTATCCAAAGTTTGGAAACCATAAAAGATGTAAAATACAGCACTATGTAACTGCCACTATGTGAACTCTTTTTGATTAAATTTTACAAAGTGCAACGACTTTCTTGTTGTTGTTAGAGATGCTTTTTGAGTTGTTAGTACAACTTTTTGAGGTGTAGTGCTTTTAACTAAATATTTCCGTTATCTAAAACCTACTACTGTTCACGCTTTTAAAAGTGACTAAGATGTGTTCTACACATTCAAGTATATTTTGTTTTTCTATAAGTAGTTTTTTTTTTATTTTCTTATGCTCATATAAAAGCCACAACAACAAAAATAATTTAATCCATTAGCGAAGCGAGTTTTATAAGCAAGCTCAAATTAATATTGAAGATAACTTATAGAAGTAAAATGTAATGATTGAGTCAAATATAAAGAATTTCCTTTTAGAATATTCAACGATATCTTCCAGAGATCCAATAAGTTCTTGTTTAATTAAATACTATTTAATAAATCATTCAATGTATAACTTGCTATAATAAAAGAAGGGAATGCGTTTAATGCTGTAAAATGTTTACAAAATGGACATACAGAATCTGACGAAGCTTTATCCTCACTCTAATTACAACGCTAAACAACGGTGTATTTATTATACATTAAATATGATATATGGTACTTTTGTGTGTCAATACAGCTGTAAATTTTTAAATAAACCTAATTGTTTAAAAAAACTGTAATATCTTTTGCATTGCATAAACCTCTAATGCATTTTCTCTAGGTACGATATATAAAATTAATAAATTTTAACTAAAAGGCTCTGTGGAAAAGTACGAGTTTGGCTAAAATACTTTACTTGTATAAATATAGTTCTAAAACTATTCTGATGGTTAAAGCTCTTTTAATCGTGTTTATAGAATTTCAACCCGTTAAACCACGTTTTTAACGTTAAAAAAGAAAGAAACATCAAATTTTTGTAAGAAAATTTGTTTTGAAACAATTTTAAATAATAAATGGGATTAGGTTTTACACATAACTTAAACATCATTGGAATATCTTAATTTCCTTTGATGTTTTAGTCGATTTTATGATGTTTAGGGTAAAAAAAACTATAGGATTTTCAAACCTGCCACCCTCTTTAGCTGCAGATGATGTTAGATGACATGATGTTAGATATTAAATCAGTAATATTATTTTGTGGAAAAGCTGTAATAGGTCAGCACAACTAAACTAAGATATAAACATTTATCGTAATAACACGCGTTTATTAATTTTCTATTTGGCATAACACAACAATGTATGGGCTACCCATTTACGTTTCGCGCAACAGGCTGATGTTGCTTGTTACATTTTAAAGCATGCTATATACTCGGTGCTCTTTACATTTTCCAGATATCCTAGATACAAAATAATAATCAGGCAGAATTTTTAAACTATCAAGTCAGAGAAGAGTAATTTAGTCAGTTTCCTGAGCATACTCGATGTTTCTGGAGAAGTTAAGATTCAAGCTACAGAATTTTGGCTTACTCGGTCTCGAGATATTGTGGGCACAGAGACTCACGAGCAGGAGGTATATTATTCCAGCTTCCTGAGTGGCAGGCTTTGCTAACCCTTAGCTAATTATATAACCCTTAGCTTTGCTAACCCTTGTAATAACGTAAATGTATGATAAGTAAAACATTTTTTGTATGGGCCATACATTCCCAATAGTATTTTAATAGCCTCATTTGTATTTACTCAAATATAATTTGCTCATAAATAATATATTAAATCTCTTGTTATGATAATCGAAAATTCCTGCAAAATTGAATAATAAACGCACAAAATATGAGAATACGTGTTTTGAGAAAAATAGTTAGGGACAATATTACATGAAATCAGCCAAGTATGTCTTGTTTTTACAGGTTATTAGTGCTATTCCACATGAAAATTGAGTTTATACATGTTGTTCACATATCTTTTATATAAAAATATAAAAAAATTGAGGTTGTTCATTCTTTAAAATTTCTCACCGTTGTAGTAGACAGATCTTGAATTGAATAAACAAATAGAGCAAAACAAATCGAAATGAAGCTTATTTTGCTTTCAGGACAATTAGCCCCGAAACACACTTTGATAATATTAAGTCTGTCCACTACACATATGCTTTCTCGCACCTGATATTTGGGTTGGCATTTTGGAGAAATTCATTAATCTGAAATAATGTTTTCAATATGCAAAAATGCAATATAACAAATATACTTAAGTTCAGATTCAAGCTCACGAACATGTACACCATTTTCATACATAAGAATACTTTGACCCTCCAATCTCACATAAATATTCGTTATATTTAAGTATTAAGATTTTTGAAATCTAATAGTGAACGATTTCCATTGAAATCAAACATTTTGCCCTTACAATACAGGGAATTAGATCTTACACCATCCTGTTCATCGGTTTTATCTTTCATGGATTCCAAACTTTGGATAAGCTCGATTTAATGGAGTACACAGGAGCTACACATATACAAATATTAACTCCTACTTTGTTTATTATTTTAAATTTTGAAATGAGTCTTAGCAGATCTTCCTGACATTTGCACCGTACTTATTATGGATTCCATTAATGCCTTATATGATGTTATCTTTGATGTTCATTCAACATTGATACTAAGTGTCACTTTCTTCTTTAATGTATTTATGTAGTCTTTCCATATTATCTTAATGTATACCAAAAACACAAATAATTAATATTTTAATAGTTCCGCACACGCACTCCATCACTTTTAGATTATTTTGTAATAATCATATTTGTGACATTTAAATATATAGTATTTCTATTAATTTTACACTTTCTATGTAAGAATTTTTATCAATTAACGACTAGTCCTTTATTATATGCACACTTTGTTAGTTTACAAACAAAAGTGTCATTGGAGGAATTTCTGTGCTAAATTCTGTTCATGGAAACTGAGGCCAGGACTATATGATCAGTATATGCCAAAGCCCTCCATTCTTTTACAATACCAAACACCTTATTTATATAAAGTCTAGATATTATTAATCAAAGGGGGTTAGATTTTGGTATCACGTAGGTCACATCTTTTAATCTACTGTTACATCTATCTACTTTTATTCTTAAATTTTTATTCATTTAACACGATTTAAACTATTTTAGATATACACCTTTTAAGTATGTTTTTTTTATAGTATCAATTAATTCCGAATGATCAATTGTATAGAAAGTTTTGCATAAACCCATAGAAAGAACTAGCATATGACGACGCTTGTCTAATATATATTTTATAAAATTGATAAATTTTTTAAGGTATGCACTGTGCTTATTCCTCTTTAAACGCTAATTGGTTTTCGTATATTTTTTTTATTAGACATTCCGGGAATATTCCTTGGCTTGAATAGGATATTAGAATAAATATTAGACTAGAAAGTGGTTTTGATAATTTATTTATCACTGACACAATATCATTTAATCTTACATTAAATGTGGCTAGAGATATATTAATATCTAAATTTTGTACAAAATATTTAATGCATTCTTACTTTGATCTGTCATATATGTCCTGCTGTTTTTACACATTTGTTTTATCAAATTGTATCAACATCTTCTACAAAATAGTTAACAATCATACTTACAAAATCTTCCTGTATATACTTTGCAGTCAATGCTGCCATTACTATTTCATCAAAAGATTCCTTTCTTTTCTGCCCAGTAGAGTATATTTAATATCACGATTATTTAATATCACATTTTGGTTTTTTGCATTGAACCACATAGTACTTGTTTTTTCCTTTATTTATGATATTCTTCACTCTATTTATAAAGTCAGTATATGTTTTTGCATATTGTTTGTTATTTTGAATATATATATATATAGTCTCTAAAAAGCCTATCTCTTTCTCTAACCATATAAGGTATGTCATAGCCCATCCCCTATTGTATACTGTTGTATTTTGTTTAATTATACTCGTAGATACAACAATTTGAGGTAACTTGGTTTTATATACACCTTACATACTGTATTTAATGTGTCAAAAAATTATTCAAAACCCCTTGACATCCTCTGTACTACAACCCTCCAATCAGTGTTTGTTAACATGTACCTTAATTTAATCTCATTATTCATGCCCCTTTTTGTACAGTTTTAGGGTTAATATTATCTGATTTGTTATATAATTTATTTGACAGACTGCGGGATAGTGATGCAATATGTTTTTGTTTAATCAATCCAGTAGCCCAATATTCTTCTGAACTAATTTTCTTATAAATAAAGGATCTAAACATGATTTTAATATTACTATGACTAGCACATATATTTTTTATGGCTTCAAATTATTTAGTTCTAAATTTATTTCTCGAAGATAATTGTTTATTTCTTTGAAAAAAACTAGGTGGTCTGTAAACGGGTTTTAGACATTTTTTTTAATCCTGCAACAAAAACAACCTAATATGAATGTTTATGATTCTTTATTGTATATTCGAATTAGAACTAGAATAATATGTCTAAATTAAACTACATAAGGACAAATATAAATATAATGATAAGTGTATAAATCCTCAACATGGAGCCGTTATGAAAAATTCAAGGTATTTTCCTCTTTGGTGTCATCACAATAATTAATTTCATTGTTAAATCCCCAACATTTGTTTGGGTTTCTTTTATATAGCACCAACGTAACAAATTTAAATGTGACACGGCAGGCGTAAATAATAATATGAGATAGAGGTAATGTATGAAATTCAATATTTGTTACACAAACATTATTTGATAAATTGGATTTGTATGGGTAAAACACTCTCTTAAGTGATGACAACATTATATAATGTTGTTTTTGTTAAGTTTGAAAATACTATTGTGAATTGTGAGTTTCTAAGCCGTTTATATTACTCTGAGGCTTCAAATAACTGTTAATCAGTTGTAATAACTGCCTGTTATTTATCAACTAACTGTTAAACAAGTAATGTAAGATATACCGTTGACTGTTTATTTAGTTATTTTAACGTACTACATATATTTTAGGCCTCTAGTGTATTTTAAAAGAGGTTACAAACATATCACAGAAATATTACTTTTAATACTATCTTGGTATATAAACTATATATAATTTACTTATACAATTTTTGTACTGTTTAATGGAAATACTAACTAAGGTTTGTCTAAAATAAACCTTTAACTATCGAAACTCAAAATTTTACTATGTCTGAGTAATTTATGTTAGATACGTGACACTTCTTGAAGAAAAATCAACTTATAATTTTATAATTAATTGACGTACAATTATAGGAATATTGGCATTACCGGTTGAAATATCAGACAAGTTTTAGGAACCATTACTTAGACTATATTCATCCTAGTGAACACTTATAGAAAACTACACAAACCCAGTGCTTCGAATATACTGAGTGAGTATATTCAAACTATATTCGAGTGAGCATAGCCAACAACTATGTAACATTTAACTTTGTGTATAGAGCTGTTCTAGTTTCCAGGATAATCAACAGCCTCACAAACATGAGCCAGGCACTAAGCAAACTTTAGTTTGCTGGTCTGATAAGAGTGGAAACAGCAATTCCCAGTCCGTACCCCATATAGTACAGTATGTCGCTGTCAGTAGCTGCAATTACTATAGAGTTAAAATTACTGGTTCAAATTCATTAATGAACCCACAGATTTATTGAGCTGCATAACTTGATGAAATAGTTTCTTAAAATATAGATTTATTCTACAAAGAAGTAACAAATATAAATATGAAAATAATATGTCATAGAGTTTATGTTGTAATATTTTCACTTATAACGGTGTCTTTATACCTGGATTTCTACCGTTTGTGCCACATTTATTTAAATTACGTCATAGTATATAAAACACGCTTTTCAATTGTTATCTTTATTAATGAAAGTATAGTTTGGTGTAAATATAAATGTAGATTTGTAGTTTCCAATAGCATTATTGTTTGATATAACAGTTTTAGACAACACCAGTTTACTCCTAGTCACTATGATCTTGATATTTATTCATAAGAATTAGTCTTTCATTTATATAATATTAATGTCCAAGGGAATGCTTATGCCAAAATTAAAATACAGCTCAAATGAGTTTTAGTATACACATAAGTTGCTTATACATTGCAAAAACTAGTTTCGCAAGTTTCCAGTTCAAAGACGTAACTGATGTAATATTTTAACCATACTTTTACTTAATAATAATTGAAATAACTTATTTAGTATTCACTTAAAGTAGTAACTTAAAATTTATTAATCGATTGCTGATTCTCTGTAATTATTTTTATTGGGCAAAAAATAATATGATATATTTTTTAAAATAATATATATTTCTACTTTATAGACCAATATAGGATTTCTTCTTAATTTAAAGACCAGTGGGGCATATGCCTTAAGGATTTACGAAATAAAAATAAACCTATATTCATACCAGGGACACTAAGAATGTCTATGTAAAATTCCAGTACAATCGGCTGCTGAACAGTTTACGCCTGTAAGCAAAACAAACACAAAAAGGCCCTCTATTATTTATAATATTATTAGGATTCATACTCATTATTCTTTATTTATAATATTATTAGAATACATACTCATTATTCTATATTTAAGAATAAGTTTATAGCAGTTCTTCATTATATGGATAATCTAAATCTTTGTTGGGACTAAGACCATGAGAGACTACTCGAAAAGAGACTCATGATGTTGACTATCGTGGTGGTTTACATAAATTAAGGAACTTCTTATGAGCCGTTTGATTTGGTAAATGTGCACTCCAGGATATAGTATAACTCAAGAATAGTTACAGTGTGATGAATAATTTTGGGTCTCACTCTGGTGGACAAACCACCTTATGTGAGTTGCACTGGTCTTCGCTAGTTTTTCAACTATATTCGCTATATTTGCCGAATTGGCAGATGAAGCTAAATCAGTCTTGTTGTTAGGAGACAATAAAGTAAATTTTAGTTCCAGTCATTTTGACGATGCTATATGTATACGCAACTTTCTAACAACGAGTGACACGATGCAATATATAAATAAAACGACAATATTTAGTAAATAACATACATCTACACTTGTCGACCACTTTGCAACTGGCTGGTTAACTTACGTCAGTTTGAGATGAGGTGTATAAAATGTACTTTTGACGTCTGTAACAGGTTTATAGCAAACTGGTTCTAACTATCCAAATTAACATGATCGGGATAGGACCTACAAAGCACTCACACATACAATAATATAACCAAATAATTTTTAATACGGAAAATCTTTCAATATCTCGATTTTCAATATAAAAGCAGACGCAGTAATATTATTCTTGCATTATTATTCTTATCACATATAACACTTTATAATCAGTGAATGAAAGAATCCAGAAACCCCAAATAAGTATTCATTGTTTAAGTCTTGTAATAATATAGAAAACCTCATCTGTAATATATAAAATTCAACATATTATAGTTTTATTTTTTTAATCTACTGTAGATTAATGACACTCACATGTTTTTGAACAATAAGGACGATTAACATAATTTCCATCAGGCTACATAACCGCTTTTTAAAAAACGTGTCAACTATCAATTATATTGTGCTAGCTTTTACAGCATAACATTTGCATTACAGTACATTTTCCCACACATTATTATAAAAAATACATTAAAGCACAATATCATTGTTGTTTTATTTTTCTAAAAATGATTTAGGAAGTATATTTTACAAATCACCGAAGTAAAATCATGGATAATCACATGCAATTGGTTTAAGAATGCAATCGAACTTTCTGTAATTCAGCGCCAGTTCTTCAGCAACGTGTTTATTACTTGAATAATGTGCCAAATTGTGTTTGACAAATGTTATAATACAGTTTCTTTAGAAAACTAATAATTTTTCAGATTGAAGATGGAACGTGATAAAATGAAGAACATCTACAGTAAAACATATGGACTGCCCATTGAATAAAATATTACACGATTATATCTAGGAAAACCTTTTATATAATATCTAGTGGTAACTGCTTTGAAACTACAACCTTTGCCACCTCAAAATACTGATAACAACAATTTTAGCTCTATATTCAAAGTCAATATTAAACTATAAAGGAAGCTCTAACAATAAATTGTGTGTCTATAAAAGACCAAATTGATTTGAAAACCCCATCAACAGCGTAACAAAGAGGAATTCTTGATTGTCGGAAGGCACTGACTGGTTTTATGTGCGGTTGAAATATCGACGGCTTAGGTTCTAATTACAATCGCGTCATTTTTGCCGTTTATCGTACAGTTCCAAAGTATTTCGGTATCATTGAATGAAAAAAGAGGGACTTTTTATCTTTTAATTGTGTTTGTCACATAAATGCATTATTCGTGTTACATAAGATTAGTGTTTAATAAACAGGTGTTGTAATTTTACTATTTTTCTTTATGTTAACTACAAATATTGAAAGACTAGATACCTAAAATTTCTAGGTTTATGTCTAGGTATTTTCGTCTGAAGAAATTAAAATAAAATCCGCCAATTTAGAAGCTCAAAAAGAATTCTTTACACAATTTCGCATCAGATATACATAAGCTAAAACATATAGTGTAATCAAGGTGAAGAATTATTCTCATTGTCTCATCAGGTGCACACTGAGTAAACTAAGACGTTTTAAACACGACCCCAAAGCACGGTGGAACAAACCGAGTTTTTTTTACATATAACTTAGCTTTGATTGGAAGGGTTACTCAATGTTACCATAACCATAACCATACAGGCACAACACACAACACAAAACCAAACCAAAAACCAACCAAAAAACCAACCAAAAAACCAACCAAAACCAAAAACCAATGAAAACTAATCATTTCCCACATGTAAAGTACTACTAATAGTTTTAAGAAGAGGAAGATAACTGTCTCAACCAAATATTAGTTCTTAATATAGTTGGATATCGTTGCATACTCATATTTTTACTTGCGTGTATAACGATCGGTTTAAATGTAGAAGATTACTATAAATATAATTATAAAAATCGTTTTCGTACGAGATAAGTTAAAGTTGGCTGGGGGTAAAATGCATTTTGTGTATATCCCTGAATGTGTGAAATTTGGATGTGAATGTGGAATGTGAACACCCATAGAAGCCGATCTCACGATAACTAATGACACAATTGTCTACTAAGATTACGTGGAAGATCTGCGAACTAACTAAGGAATATACAAGGACCTTCGCAAATTACCAGGAAAAGGCAAGGAAAGTTCAGAGTAAACAATGCGACACGAAGTCTAAAGAAATTTAGTGTTATGACGGACAGTTAGTTTATCTGCTTGTTCCTTATAAAAAAGCGATAAATAAATACTATGAAAGGTATGGAAACATCCATAATAATAATAGATATCGCATCAGAGGTAAGTTTAGTTTTGAGAATAAGAAGAAAAAAACGTCAAAGTACACGTGTATAGGATCGAGCTGATAGTTGAACCGGAAACCATAGCAGGAGAAAGTGAAGACATTGCAGAATAATATTTGGAGAGTGCAGATAAAGACACACCAAAAGTTGCAAGCAAAGATACAAGAAGGGAAGTAAGTGTCGAGGAAGCAGCAGGAAGTGGAAAGTAGGAGAATGAGGATTCTACAGTACAGAGCCAAGCAGTACAGCATCCGGCTAGACAGATTGGTTTACTAAGTTATAAGTGTCTATTTATAAAATCATAGTTTTTAATACGAAAGTTCATATGTTTCATATATTTAAACTTAATCCAGGTCAGTTAAGATCATTCGGCCGCACTATCAACAAACTTAAATTTCAATTTTCAATTTAGAACAAATTACTATGTAAATTTCATAAATTTCAAGTCAGTATCGAACGTCAAATTATACCATGGTCTTAGTATATTTTCAAGACAGGCTGTTTAAGACTTCCATGTACGGCACTTTCTGAGTCATGAATTGTTCAAACAAGATTAAACCATCCTTAATACAGTAAACAAAGATGTAACAAT
This sequence comes from Homalodisca vitripennis, assembly GCF_021130785.1. NCBI lineage: Eukaryota > Metazoa > Arthropoda > Insecta > Hemiptera > Cicadellidae > Homalodisca > Homalodisca vitripennis. Next base: position 72,734 of record NW_025776525.1, read on the forward strand.
ACCAAGCAATTCTGTCAACATTGTTTGTTATCAAATCAGTTTTGTAACTTACGATCAATAACTCTTCACACAATATTGTAGTAAAACTAGGTTGACATAGTCGAGTGGCTGGTGCCGGTGGAGGGTCAGTTGGAATTGTTTTCAAAGCTGCCTCTCGAACGCTGACAACTTCTCCCACATTGAATCCCTCTCAGAGAGCACTTTAATTTCCAACAGTGGAATTGACACAAATTTATTGTTGAATCCAATAAACAAACAAAGAATAAAGCTCAATTTTTAGTAATTAATATTAAAGAGAAAATACACGTTTTTGAATAGATAAGTAGATGAATGATTATTTTGACCCTTTAAATAGCACGTATCCATTTGGACACATCACCATGGCCTCCTTTTTTTACGTATTGTCACACAATCATTTTATATTGCACATAAAAGAGTTAAGCACATGGATTACTCTGAAATTTATTTTTTTGTTCATTTATTACTGTTAATTACCTTAATAAATGGCAAGTTTTCATCACTTGTAATCACTTGACGCATAAGCAATTTTGAAATGATTAAAGTTTGCTCTATATATTCGAGAAACGTAATATTATTTGATTGCATATAACAAATTCTGCAGATTAAAAGCATGTTTTACGAGCCCGATAAATGAATGTGATGACAATTTAAAATAACGAAAAATAATGCATATTAAAATATTCCACACAATATTGTAGCGGGTAGAGGTGACTTTGTGCAATGGAAGGCAGGAAGGAGAGTATTGAAGTAAATATTCAGCGTTTTACACTCCATTTGACGTTCCCGTTACATCCAACGTGGTGTGATGTCGCTGACTCTCACTAAAACTGTACGTACATTACAGGGAGAGTAGTGTCTTGTTTTATATCAAGTATCCGTTTTGTATCGATATGCATGTCAACGGACTACAAATTGTTTATTAATATCACTCAGTTTTGTGAATTTGATTAGTTATTCATTCAAATTATTAGACATAATTGTATTGACTAGGTGTTTTGTTTGGCCTCTCCCACCAGTTTTTAACGAACGAAATTTGATTTCCGTCCGCAAGTGTGCACTAAAAGAGTTAATCCCGAGGGTTGAAATAGATTTGTAACTCTATCTTTACTACCTGTACATTGCTATAGAAAATTTAAAACCTTGGTCAATTACTGTTACAGTCTGTAAAAAAACTACAACATTCTTTTACGTAACCTTATTAGCAAGAGTAAAATACGAGTAAATAATGAGTATAATGTCAAGATTAATCGTATGATATTTGTAGTTTTGAATAATACTTTCTTTCTTAATAATTAAGTGTGTAAATATGTTGCATTGTAACAAATGTTTATATATATATATATATATATATATATATATATATATATATATATATAATAAAAATAAATATTGTACCACTAAAAATTACTAGCTCCTCTGGGACCCGGATCTCTCACTTGTCGGGTGACTTTGCTACTACTATACCACAGAGCCCATACTATTTAAGACTCAATTATTTTGTATTTGGCCGTTTTTTAAACACATATGTGAAAGATATCCGGGTTCGAATCCCGGCGGAGCAATTACTTTTTGTGATTCACTGTTTATTGATATTAAATTTGGCTATTGCCATCATTTATTCAAATTTTATGAATTCATGTATGTATGTACACGCGTGTCTGTGTGTGTGCGCGCGTGTGCGTGTGTGTATCAGTCAATGAAACTTTGCAAAATACGATTGATCTAGCCACATTTTGAGGTGATTGGCAGTTTGGCTTAGAGTCGGTGAACAAAAGGCAGCATAAGAGTAAATTCCAACAAACCACGTAGATTTATTTCAAGAGCCTGAGATATATGACGCCAGTTCCGCTTGTAGCAGTTTAAACTTCTTTACTTTGGCCATTTATGTATTTTACCTGTAAAAAATTCCCTCCTGCTCTTATGTATTGCGTTTATATGTCCTGGATGCAGATACGCAAACGTATTCCTGTAAATAGATACAATATTAATTTTTATTCTTGGAGTTCTCAAGAATTCAATAGATATAATATATTGGTAAACTTTTACAGTAGTTTCACTGGTATGAATCTTTCAGGCTGCCATTATTTTATTTTAAATCATATTTCAGATGTTAAGCTGAGGGTAGGATTGGAGTAATATCATGGATAAGGGCAATACATGGAGTAACAAACAAACTAGCTCTTATGATTAACAAATCATACAAAAGGAATTTTCAATTTATATCTGCCAGCAGGAGACACCTTAAACAATCTATTTAATTGTTTATTATATTTATAGCTGTAGGAAATCTTTAGTGTCAACAATCGAAAATTGTTACTGCTTTTTATATTGCAATGACCAACCAATGATGCTAACGATTACATTGGTCAGATATTGATAGTGTTAACACTTATTTTAACATATTCCCTAGGTAAACCTAAGGCAGTTAGTTACGTATTACAAGTTACAAACATTTGAATAGTAAAGCTGCATTTACATAGTATTCACTAGCCGATAGTCAAATTCATTGTTCAAACCAATATGTCTTTATAAGGTAAACGATCAGAATATTTAAAAATAAGTCCTGTATCTTCCAATAATACACACTCTTAACAACACTGGCTTTTCAGAGTACAACCTAGTTCATAAAATATTCATTATCATTGCCATAATATGACAGATACCTGCACAGTTGAATTAAAACTCAGTATATTGTAGTGTATTCTGAACAGATACATGCTCATGCTTGGTTGCATACTAACTTTACACAAAAACTTGTATTATTCAGTACTTAACTAAATATACTGAACGCTGTTAATCTTACCGTAAATGTTTTAATCCACGAAGAAGTACAAACTGGTTTGAATTGTAAATTATTACAGACTTCGCTAACTGTATTGTAAACTAGTTTGGAAGTTGAGACATTTGCTAATGTTTGCAGGGTGATTAAACTAACGGCTTTCGTAACTATATTCGCGCTGCAAATATGACTAATTCTTTATTCATTTATTTAGTCATAGATTAGTCATACCTTTCCTTCTAAGTTTTTATAAACTAAGACATAATGGTTTATTAATCTAAGTATCCTTTAACGCTTGTATTGCGTTTTGTGTACTTTTTAAGCCTCTAAATGTAGTGATTTGACCGTTTTAAGTTCCGGATGTTATGAAAAGACCTTGAACTTTAACCTATAACAATCGTGGATTATGTTTTTTATGATCTTATTATGTATGTTTTTATTTTTTATGTAAATAATGAAGTATAAAAAAGCTTGAGATTTTATTGACAATAACATTAATATTCCAAAACCATAAAAATATGTTACAAACGTGTTAATTATACGAGTAAAATGTTAACTCTCTCACATAATCGTACGATAAAAAAATTACATTTATTTTATGAAGCCATGCTATTCACCAGTGTAGAAGAAATAATCTTAGTGTACAACGTAATCGTTTACAGGCAGCTGTAGTAAAATAGCTAGTCTTACCAAAAACAAAGGTTTTGTCAATAAAGTACATAACATTATGGAATAATTATTATTATAATATACGAGTGATTGACAGTAATGATGTAACTGCAAAGTAAGTTATCTTGCTAGTAATATCCTGTCAGAAAGAAGACAAACTGCTGCATGGCTGGTCTCCTCAGTAAGGGTTGAAAAATGATGGAGCGGGAAACGACTGTCACAGTGAGGGGGAGTCTTGGATAACGCCTTTATTTTAATGTATAAGGGATGCTTCAAATAGTACATTTTAATATTCCAAATTTATTTTTAGCAAATTCTTTTTACTTATCAACAAACTATCTAATTTTGTAATTAAGGGCTACCTTAAGCTATATATTTTATATATTTAAACGATAGATAGGTGTAAATAAGATTACATGTAAATGTTATTTTAGCAATTTAAAATCTTCGAGCCTTGCAGAGTAACCCTATCCATGTTCCATTTTAATTGAAATTATGAATTTAAAGCCTTTACGTGAAAGTATGATTTTATATCCCAGTAAAACCTTCTGGAAACATTTTGTAAGGTTTACAGGTTAAACAATCTGTTAAAAAAAACACATCAACTTACGTCCTTTAAAATAATAAATATATATTTTTAAGTGATCCACATACCATAGATGTACAGTATACATTTACGTTTTCTAGTGGTAAATTGACAAATATTGATTTTATTCACTCATCATTACACCTATTAGCAATTTCTATCCAAACTATCTATTACAAATATAAGTCGAACAAGAGAATCAAACAACAGACAGAAAAATAGGAATAGAAAACAGCACTCCGATCTCTTTGAGAATAACACTCTGAGATAAAAAAAATGTGTATGTATATATTTCTTATAGTTCAATTTGTAGTGAATTAAGACTGATTTAAACTTGTCTACGGACACAGTTGACTATTTTAGTGATATTGTAAATACATTTCTGCCGGAAAAGTTTTATATAGATTTTCTGAAACCTCAGCATACAATATTGGCTATTATCACGTTGTGTTTTGATAGCACTACTCGATTTATATTTTAAAAAAGTAGAGGAATTACGTGTATTTAAAATTGTTCATTGTGGATGAATCCAGGTAGAGACGAGAAATGGGTATACATATTTCACATGTGTTTCGATGTGCTGCGAGATTACGTACATGTAAACAGATTTATGACTTGTGGCTGAGTTTGGATATATATATATGTGTGTAGTTGTATTTGTTTTGTAATAGTATACAAATATATTAGTGAAGTAGACAAATATTACCCCTTACGTTAAAATGAAGCAGGGATATCCTATAATTATTATATTCTATAAAGTAGTTTCAATTCATACTACTTGAGTTGAAAAATGAAAGAGGAGTGGAAAATATTTGTTAAAGGTTGATACTGAAATCTATTTCCTAACTTCTGTGTACTAGGTCGCTAGAAACGCGAAGCCCTAATTTCCGAAACTAATCTTTAGACGCTAATTTAAAACTAATTAGTTTTAAGGCACTTATAGCATAATTCTTCTAAAACTTCTGCTTGACAGAAACTCTCTTTCAGATTGTTCGATTGCTTTATGAAATAATTGTATCACATTTATAGTAGTGCAAATTGTTTTGACATGATATAAATCTGATGTGAACAGTTTTGTGACTTCATATAAATCTTTAATATATAAAATGAAATTTAAATCAACTATATGGTGAGGTAATCAAAGTTAATATTACATAAAAAATAATAACTGCAAGGATCTTAAACAACAGTAACTTAATTTATTATAAAAAACGTTACTTTCAAATTATATACAGAAAGTCATCTACTATATAGTATGTTGTTAGCTCTTATAATGTAGGAGCCTTTTGTAGACTGGGAGGAATGCGTGGATAATGATAAGTGGGCGGGAAGTCGGTATCCAAAGGGTTTAAACGATAAAATTAACCGAGAGCTCTTTTAAGTGTAGAAAACATCTAGACTCAACAATTTAAGAACAACGACTATCATAAGCACACTCATTTAGGAAAATCAACTGACCCTGTTATACTCGATAAAAATATATATTCTCTGGTCTTAAGTGCAATAAGTTTTGTGGTTTGATAAAAAGAAATCCCAAACTATTATTCGTATTACACAGAGTGAGAAGATTTAAACAATATTGTTGGCAACAAGCTACACAGATGTCACTATAACTTGGAGTGTTGAAGCATTAACCAGTAATCTACATATTTGTAAATCACAGGAGCAACCCCCAATTTGTAATTCATATTATATTCGCTCCCGAACATCTTCATCACCAAACATTATTGTAACTGTTAAAGTGTGATGGACGCATATTTACCTCTAAGTTATTGTACACAAATCTCTATTTGGGATACCACACCAATTAAATTTCACTGCTTTTTACTTAGGTGAAAGGGTTTTAAAACCTTGTTTTTTATAACAATGGTACTGTAACAATAGTATGTAAATAAATGTAACCAAAACTAAATATATAAATTTTATTTTTTATTAATTTTGTATTTGAAACCCCACTTACATAATATAATTTAAATGATTGTACACAAACCGTTACTTGTGATTGTCATAATATAGAATAAGTTAACCATTTTAAGTATTTTGTAATTACTACTAATACAAAATTAAATTTGGGAAAACAGTATGAACTTTACACATTTAAAGAAAGTTACGCATTCTTGTTACGAAACTATTAATTCCCCACCTCCGAAGTTCAATCAAGACTCCAGTAAGACTTAATCTAATGCAGGGAGGGGTTATGAAAGAGTTTTAATTTAAAAACTTTAAATTTCACGATATTATATATAGTTCTCATAATGCTAAATAAAAACTCCGAATTACTCATTCCCTCAATTCTATCAAATTAATCGGCCCGTGCTGATCCACAATTTAAATGTATAAAAGTGTAGAAATATCCGCAAAACTTAAAAAAATCTCTTTACATAAACTTTTATTACTTTATATGCATTTATGCTTTGAGGTTTAAAATAATTTAATAATTCTTGCTATATATAGACATGGAAATACTTTCTCGAACTACTTAAAAATCTCTATATAGTTTTTAATATTTATATTTAATCAAAAATTTCTTTCAGGGCCACTTGTCTTGTAAAAGTTTTCTAAAAAAATATTTTTTTTCTAAATAAAGTCTTTGGCTCAAATTTTAAATCGAACCAAATTTAAACCTCCTAATAAATTTGGTAAAATCTAAATTTATAATTTTATTCTCAAATATAATTTACTTTTTTAATATTACCATCGAAACTAATTGAAACTGAATTAAAAGCTAATTGAATTAAAACTTCGCTGAAAATTGCTTTGTACCGCGTGTGTCACTGTTACCGTTAGCACAGATTCTAAGTAAAAACTATAACTAACCTATATTCCTCTAATAATTATTTACTACAAAACTTTAATTCATGTATTTAAATTGGTTCTGACAGTTAAATATTATAATTCCATTGCAAATAAACTTTTACTAATATTAAAGTTGAAAACTGTATTACAACAAATATAGCTAAAACTTAAACTCTCTTTCAATAATCTCTCTCTAAGTTAATAATTATTGTTCTGCTATTCTTCGTAATTCACTTTTAATAAAAACCACATAACATAACAATTAAAAGAGAGCTAACATTAATTGAAAATAAATTTCCTATTTGAAATTTTAAATCTATTATTAAATTTGTTCTTACATAAAATCTGTCGCAGATAGTGCTTTGAATAAAGAAATACGAGTAGCACAACTAATATAATCCGCTGAATTTTGAAAATAATCGCGGACCATTTCGTCATAAATTACATTTGAAATATTACGTGTGTTTTTACAAATTTACGTATATTATTATATATTTTCGTATTGAGTTTCTCCCATAGTTATTTATTAATACATTTTTTGCTAAATAAATGTTCCTATTTAACAAATTCTACACAAATTATTTCAATTACTCAGTATAAGAAGATGTAATGAACGTGAATGGAAAAAACTGTTTGAGCATTAAAAGTAAAGTATGTATACTCTGTTGCATTCAGACCGTAGGCCGAAGATTATATTTAATACATTATGATTATCAGATAAAAATAGTTACATAAAAACTTTTTGCTATATTTTATTAGATTGACCAATTTTTATTATCTAAAGAGAATCTCATTTTACAAAGAATTCATTTGGCTTAAATCTTTTAATTTTCAAATAAAACATCGTAAATAAACGCAACTAATGTTTTCCTGAGTATGTATGAGATTAATTGAATGTTAAATTATTTTTTTATATATTTATATAGTGATAAAATGTATATTAATTTTGTTCATATTAATATGGTTAGAGATTTATCGATTATATTGTATAATTAAAAGATTAATAATGCTTATTGTGCTGTTTTCTTTTCAAGTTATTTAGTAATACTAAAAAGCTTTCAGTGTTTGGTTTTGGTTGTTTTGATATAACGACGCAATAGAATGTGTTGCTACAAATTCACTTATACCTTTAATAGTAACTTTAATTTTTTCCCACAAATATATTACTCTTATTTTTGTAATATAAAGATTGCTAGGAACGTAATACCATAAAATTTAGTCCTTGCATCTTTCATTTAAAACAGAAACAAACCGTACGCTCCATTAAACCGGTTCTAGGTTTTGCAATATAACAAAGCAACTGTGTAGTAATTTAAATATTGGGCAGCTGGAATTGAAATGTACTAAATAAATAAATTGAACTTATGCTTTTGAATTTGTTGATATTAGGTGATTTTACAATTTGCAATAGCCATAATCTATATTAACCTATGTTTGATAATAACTCGTATGAATCAAAATAAGTAATTTACAATGTGCAATGGTTTATGCATTCTAAAAGGAGGAAAAATTTTAATCACCATGGAAAATCATAAAAAATATAATGACATGGTTATTAATATACTTCATATAATTATATTATATTTTACCTTGATTAAACGTTCATTCCAAATTGGATAGAAAGCATTAAAAACAATCTTGAAGTATTGGTTTTATAAATTAGTTTTATTTATGTAACGGAGCTTCAGAGTTTTTCAGAATCAAATCAATGTTTTTCATTGAACAGATATAATTATGAATTATTTGAGAAACGAAATTATGTTTTTTTAATTGTTGACGCAAGAAATATATGATGTTGATAATTCAATGCCTAAAAATGTGACACCCGCTACTGGAAATAGGGAATAAATTGCTTATTTATCTTTCAACATGCTCACTGTACACATCTTTAACAGTGAGTCACACTGTATAATGAGTATTAACTCTCACTATTACACATTGATACACTATATATTTTATCGATTTTCAGTAAGGTGTACACGTATGAAACTAAATATTTATAAATGTATCTTTAAAAGTAGGTCAAGTTGTTTAAACTGTACGGTAAAATCAGTTTTATTGACGCAAATCAATAAGGCCAATTAAATCTTAAAATTATGTAGAATATTAAAATACTAAGTACCCGATTTGCACGCAATGTTTAAAATAAAATTCGTGGCATACCCTATATTTTTTATTCAGTAGGCTTACGATCAGGTCTGTACTATTTTAGTGTTCGGTGGTTAGATGATGAAAGGTTGAGGGACAAACCCTAATTTCAAGTTTTGTTAATGTAGGAGCAATTCTGGTTTAAATGAATTACATTTCCAATGCTACAACTGAGTTTGGCTTGATGCCCTGATCAAGAAAATATATACGTAGGTCTCAAAAACCTACTTCGGTTAAACAAAAACCACGTATATCCAGCTCAGTGATCTACTTCCGGTCTAATATATTATCAGTGCCATAGTTGTATTTTGCCTTTTGGTCATGATGTAGAAAATATATATTGTGACAAAGAAATACACTACGGTCAAAGCCATATAGTCCCGATGTAGGGAAGAAGTTCTTTACTTTATGCAACATTACAGGAATGATTTACGATAGATTTTGAGTTGTACAAGTCTTTCTTTCGGATCTTAGTCTGGAAAAGAATGGCTCGTGGGAGCTTGTAAGCGTAAAAATGGCACAGCAAAATGTCAAGGAAGCCAACCAGTCTTGAATACCTAGATATTCTTGCACGTAAACATTTACAGTTAATATGAAACTTACATATCATCATTACAATAGTGGTTACATTAATTAAACGTAATATGGTTGTGATGTCACAAAACAATGGTTACACGCAACAGTTGATTAAATTTGACAGGCCATTTTATTATTGTATATTATATTATTACTCATTTATTATTTCACAACTTGAGAAACTAAAATGGGATATTTCACTAGTTAACAGTCCAATGGGGCGTAGCCCGGAGGGATTTTCGAAATAAGAATAAGCCAATATTCATACCAGGGACTGTGAGAATGTCCATGTAAAATGTAAATAAAATGTGTATGAATAGTTTTCGCGTGAAAAGAAAGCAATCAAAATTAGGCACATTCATATTTATAATATTATTAGGATTAGGATCTTTGACATTTATAGATATTAAAGTTATCCATGCATATTTGATGTTATCGGGTAAGTGTATATTTCTGTTACAACAATTTTATAATGGTATTTTACTTTAAAAAGAAGACCACTAGATATACGTTTATTACCAAAGGAGTAAATTACCTAGCAATATTAAATGTAAATTTGAATTATTTATCGATAAGAAATGGTTGATTTATTTTATCTACCTCTTACAATTAGCTAAACTATTTGAGTACAAATAATCCAGAATAGATTTTAGTTTAATTTTCAGAACAAGAAAAGGTAAGGATAAAGGCATGTTTAAATAAAGAGCTCCCTCCCGACTGGGAAAGCAATTACACCTCTGAAGTCTTCATAGTCCATACTTAAATGTTTTCAAATTTATTTTCTATTACCTCAGAAAACTTTTTCCATTTATTATGTAACACACAATTATATTGTCTTCAGAACCCCAATCTACCTCTTTTTATTAATTGCAAGATTTCCAGAAAAGGTTCATAATTGAATATTATAATAACGGTTTTGCTTTCATAACTTTTAATGTGAGGTTATATTAAATGAGGTTAAATTAAATTATACTTTCAGATATCTATATCGGCCTTATCTTCCACTCTTTAATCTGTAAATACTCGACTACACTGTTTCCGTATCATCAGGAATAAGGTGGGGAAAACAACTATTGCTATGTAATTTGAAATATTTAAAATCATTCAATAGTACTAACAGTTTATAAATTATGCAAGTGTAATATTACGAATACTTATATACCGTTGTTTCCTCAGCTTAGGGACGTACACGTGTACGTAAGTAATCTATTTCTTGAATATTTCCCAAGCTCAGGTGATATAAGCCAGGATATTATTATAAATTAATCAAAACTTTATGAAATAAGACTCTTATTTATTTCATAAGACCAGATTAAAATGTACCTATTTTTGAAATAAAGTAAACTGCAACGGTGGAAGTCCATATAATCTCTGATACTGGAAACATGTGAGCCTCGTGAGCAAACTTAGACACGTACACTCTATTAATAATACTTTCCGAAGTCGACCCGGGGAATATTATGTATTCATATATTCTACATGAAAATATCATATATCATGCATAATATATTTTGCATATATTATGCCAGTTATGAATAATTAGAAGTCATTTCCTTTGCTTTGTATTAAGATTGTTTGCAATTATCTTAGCATATTAAAAAAAAACATATATTTTGCAGAAGATACCTTAAGCAACGATTACGAGTATACTATATATTCAAAATATATTAAAATCTGTATACATTTGTGTTTTCGTAACGTAAGCTTCAAAAGGGAAAAAAACTATATTATGTCTGCAAAATTGAATTTTTGAACCACTTGATTACGAATATTGATTAAATATGCAAAATTAAAATTAACATAAATAAAAATAATGCTTTAGCCATTTTAAGTACAGGTGCCTTAATTAGGCCAAAAATGGTGGAGCTTACACATTTTCTATGGACAGGTTCACTATCGATTATGAATCAATAAAAACTGACAAATAAAATCAACAAATTCACACAAAAGTAGATAGGCCTACTCCATTATATCATTTGCAGTGCTTAGACCCGCACAGATCCACTATTTAATAAGAACTAAACTAGTAGACTAATATTTTATTCGTTATATTTGGTTTTACTGTAAACATATTTTGTAGGTTTGAGTTCGGCTTAATGACGTACTTAATATTACTTTGGTGATATTTACCGTCCATGTTAAAATTTCGTACGATAACCCTTTTAGGGGAATTTTAGAATATGACCGAGAATAATGAGGCAGATTACAGTAAAGATGGAGAATTTGTATAACACAATGATTATAATCATACAAAATGTAAATATTATTTCATAAATACTTTATTAGCTGTTTAGTTCTGGTGTACTTATACTTTGGCATAGACAAAAACATAACCTGAGAGTTAATTTTACTTATGATTTTATTTTAAAATCATCAAGTAGAAAACTAATAATGAATTTCAACACTTACAACATCATTTTGGCGACCGCAGCGTCGGAGATTCTTTCTTCGATCTGAAGGTGAGAAGCTGTGCTGTTGAAGTGTTCAGAATTCAGTCTTCTACTGAAAATTGTTTGCTCGCTTTGGTTGAGTGGCTAGCTATAAGCTTTTCATAAAGGTTAAAGAGAGCCTTGGCTTTAGCTTACTAAATTTAGCTTACTACACGTAAATATCTTTGATTTACTCACATCTTTGATGTTTTTGTTTGAGAAGACTAGGATATTTCATTAATATAAGGAGCATACGCAGTTGGCTTTACACTTTTGAAAACTTAAAAATACTGAGAACTGGGGTAAGTATGTTAGTGCTCATAAGTATGTTAGTGCCTTTAATAAAGACACTCTTATCTTTGGATACAAGAATAAAATGTTAAGAACAATGTTTCAAATTTTATTCATCAGTTTCCATGGATAAACTTATTGTAGAGATAATGAGTACAGTCAATTGTAGAAATCAAATTAGAGATGAATGGTCTGATAGTCTTATTACGAGATTTACATTGAAAAGTATAACACTATCAATCAATCTATAAGATCACGTTTTCTGGATGCTGCTCTGGTGGAAATTCCAACATGTTTTTTCCTTGAAGGCTCTTGGAGCGATTGGAAAATTATTACATTTTACTAAATGTTAATAAAAACAACAATTTTCCTAATTCTGTATCGTTTTTAAGAGGCCTTTCGAAGCCAAAGGTTTCATCATCAGGCGATTTCACAAAATAATTATAATTATTACCTATTGTTATAATAATTACCTGTTGTTTAGCTTAGTTTGTAATTATGTCTTATGCTAGTTATTTACCTGAAGAAGAGATCACATTGCAGATCTCGAAACGTAGTGTTACCAATCTTTGTATCGCTGAACGATGGCAAATATCCGGAAAACATCATGTTTCCTTCGCAATCCCTCCATCGTCAAAAACAAAGTTCAAATAAAGGTATTTTATTCATATTTGGAAGGCATTACTGTGTGCTATTAAAGTGATACATCTAAAATGAGTTTATGCTATAAAATTGGTAAAGTATATAACCGACTCTTCCGTCTCGTGTATTCTCCCTCCAGTGACTTACACAATGACGTCATCAATTCTCAGTAAGGCGCTTACGACACAAGTAGAGACGAAGCTCTACTTAAGATATAAGACGTTTTAGATGTCACTTCTACTATCACATAATGTGATATATAGTAGGTATGACATATGTTTTTATTTTTAAATGTTAAATAAAAATACCTTCCATATATATTGACAATTACCAGTAAAACAAACTTTTAATTACACTAAATAATTATTTTAGATTAATAAAAAAGGTAGTTTCTCATACCACCAGTTAATAATTACGTCCATACAGATTGAATAATGGTTCTCAAAGATAGAGACCAACGTCGAAAAAGAGGTTGAAACATAAATAATTCAAATTTTACGTGAATTGGGTTACCTTATATGCATTTACACAAACATATAAGTTACCTAGTAAGTTCAATTACAATCATGAAAGCTAATTTTAAGCTTTCTTTGGTTCTGTAATCAAAAACATATATGATATATACATATTATAAAATGTGAATTAAAATTTAGTTATATAACAATTTGTTCTTAATATACTATTGAACCATATTCCAATTAGTGATTAAAACAGGAAATAAATATACGTCTTCAAAATGTTAAGAATATTTTAACATTACGTCGTATACAATGGTACATTAAAATCCTTGCTCTGGGGATGGGAAAATAAAGCACAGAACTTATATTTGAGCTCTCATGTTCCTTACACATATCATATTTCACAAGAGCAAAGCCCAGAAGAAATCTGTAGTACCTGACCTTTAAGGGATGGCTAGCGTCGGACAGGTTATTTCAGGACATAAATCTACAACACGCTGCCCTACATCGCTAAGTAACGATAGTCACAATACAGGTTTGTATTGCCCTAAATAAATTCAACTTTCTCTTATAACATTAAATGTCGTAAAAACGTTTAGTACGGAAAAATTAACAACCACTTCATTATTTATGCATGGTAGAATAAAAAACATTTATATTACATGCTGCACAATTTAATGAATTTCAATTTTCAAACATGTAACTGTATGTGTTTTTGTAATGTATTATCTCAGTTATTATAATAATTGTAACTTTAATTGTCCCTAAACATCCTTAGAGATTACATAAACTTGAAACAAATAAAATTGTTCTGTAAAAAATATTGTATACATAAAAACATCCAAATACTCAAAACTTAAAAAGGAAAGTACATATTCAAGTATCCCCTTTCTTAGAATTTAGTTTATGAATGTAATTAACTTATATAAATGTCTATTTGCTAAAGTTTAAATCTCTTACTGAAAATCTATAACAAGTTTAAAACTATTTAATGATAAATAGTACAGCTGCATCTGCCAGTAATATGATCGTCACTGGCCGTAGATTTCCCTCGAGTAACAGAGCTCCTTGAGCCAGCTGTCCTTTGAATCTCTAATTAATTATTGAACCGAAGTCATAAAGTTGATTCATATCAGGATTTATTCTAAAATAACGTCAGTTTACATTACTTTTAATTTAATATTACTTACTAAGGTAATAACTATCACTGTTTAATCAACTGTTAAAATAACCATTTATTCATATTTTATCGTAATAGTAAATATTATATCTTATATCTAGTCACAAATAAATGAAATGAAAGTAAGGATAGGGCTTGCCACGTGTAGCGTCTTTCGTGCAGCACGGTACTGGCCCATGTCAATTAGCAATTAAAAATGTGTTGACAATCACAGATAAAAGAAAAAAATTTTTAAATGTGATTGGTAAATTTGTAATAGATATCAGCAAGAATCATTTGTGGACGAAAAAAGTGATAACATTATTTTTTTTAATCCAGAAAATCACAATTATTTGTCAGTTTTTAAAACAAACGAAACTTAATACATAAACATGATAAATGTACAAATAATTTCCTGTAATATTTTACATTTTTTTTATTTTTATGTAGTGTACATACATTTCCCTGTAATTTTAACTAAGATACACATATAACCTTAAATTTATTGATTTTCCTCAAAACATATATAAAACATTTGCCATAATCCTTCTCAGAAAAAAATGTTCATTAAATATATAAGGAGCTCATAAACGTTCCATATGATATTGACAGGCTTGTTTGAAGACTAAAGCTAATGTGACAGGTTTTTACTTGTCTGGGAAGTTGGATATTTCACTTTCTCCAAAAAATATATTTCACCATTTTAGTATATGTAACCAACCTTTTATTGATTAGCTAATTAATACTCTGCTGCTATACTAACAAAAAATACAGCAATTTGTAATATACATAAGTACGCTCTCTAATAACAATTGACCTTACTTTGGTATAAAGAGATTCATTCCGTGAATTTAAACGTATCCCGATGACCAATTTACTATATTGTTTATATTTAGTTTATGTATGTTAAATGTGTGTCAGTTAATATGATACGTTTTCAGGGGTAAGTGTGAACAACCTAGAATATTTATAAACTGAACTATTTCAAAGCGTGTATGTTAATTTCCATAATGTATTAGCATTAAATTAATTTATATATTTAAATATAACATATTAATCTCTAAATACAATTAAATCATAATATATTAATTGTATTTGTAAATAAATAGTAATAGTTGATTTAGCTCTCTGGAATTAATTATTACCTAAATATTTAATTTTCCAAATTTCATATTTTACTTTTTTCTGCAATAAAAGTATTCAAATACAAACAACATTGCTTTATCATTAATAAATAAATTATACCACAAAAATTTATTACTCATGCATTGATGTATTACAAATATGAGTAATAATCTAGTTACTGTTTGTATATACAAAACATTAAGGAACTATTGATTAAACAAAAGATGAATACCTTTTATTACTAGGATAAGGTCATTTAATTAAAGGATTACGATTTTAAATCGATAATGCGTTACAATTAAATAGCGTTTTAATGTTACGATACATAAATGTAGTCTGAAATATTTTCGTTTAGAATATTATCAAAGAAAAATAACGAACAAATTTGACTTTTACGATTAAAAATCGTCTTAATTGTATCAAAACATAATTCTGGTGAAAATCACAATAAAATCTAAATAACTATAAAATTATCAGAAATTATTGGATAGCTTCATGTTTTTTTTGTAATGACCTACCGGATCACCTACAACAGTCGATCCTCTACTTATGGGACACCATGTGTGTCCCAAAGACCAACGATAATATTAGAAGGGGTGATAGGTGAGCCAATGAGTAACCCAAATAACAAAACATAACCTTAGTAAAAGTAGCTTAGTTTTCGAGATATTGACACTTTTTTGGAAACCACAAAAACAGCTACATTAGATGTATATTTCATGCACTCCTGCTACAAAACTTTGACTTTTGTTATTATGTTATCTTTAAATTAAAGCTATGATGTCAGGAAATCATTTCATTCCAAAAGGAGGCACACTACATCATCGCTACCGGTAATTCATTGAAATAAAAGTAATTATTTAGATTTTGAGTTACTTAAGAGAATCGATCTTCCGATTCAATGAATTGTGCTATTAATAAAAATCCGTCACTACCCAGAGACATTTATTAAAAACCATGTTTATGATTTGTGGATTTTAAATAGTAAAATAATACTATTCTCAAATTTAGAAATAATAGTTTATGTACATTTTGTTCTAAAATCAACATTTAAAATCGTTATAAAAAACGTTAAGAGATAATGTTAGGATCAAATAAGAGATATTTCGACTTTTACTACGGTCATGTTTTGTTATTTGTGTTACTCATTGGCTGAACTATCACCACTTTCAATACTATCGTCGATTGTTTGGGCGTATATATGCAGAAATTAATTTTGTTTGTCACTTCAGTTATAGGGTTCACTAACACTAAGCTTATTAATTATAGTTAATACTATCCACTATACAACTTTAATTGCTTAGTAAAATTTTATTTATGAGTTATATATCATTAGTAAATATATTTATAAATTATATATTAATAAATAATTCAAGTTCTTTAGTGAATAATATGAGCTATTATCAGTTAGCTTAGCTTTAATGAAGCCCATCACTTGAGTGGCTGAAAAATAAAATGTTTGTCTGATCTATGGAATTAAAATTTTGAATGGGACTTCTACATAGAGAAGAATGAGCTTTATGATGGTGCTTATTCAACCATGGAATCTTGATAGGGATAATTGAAGCCTATCACTTATAGCATAGCACAGTTTCTCTTTTGACTACGGGTGAATGTAAAGGTTTTCAGCATAACGGTACACGTGTATATGCTATATACTTTCAATTTTACAGGTAAACCTCAGCAAAACCTTTTTCACGTCGCACAGGCTTATGTAATTTAGGAGTAGTACGTAGAGGAACTGTACAGCGTGAGAACAGATGAGTCTAAGATGTCAGAGCACAATGCAGGAATATAAATAATTGGGGTTCTAATGCTGCATTGCTGGAGCCATTTCTATCAGTACTGTTTAGTTAATATCAAAACAGCCCTACCCTCCTTAAGTTTGTTCTCTGCATGTATGCCTTAAGAATCTCAAATAATATTTAAGAAGATTCACTGTGTGTACAAGTTTGGATTTTATTTTTAGAATTAAGTACAAATTTGCATTAATAAGTTAAAAAATAAATACTAAACATTATTTTTCCAGTAAAAATGGCACAAAAACATACATACACTAATTATGAGTCTGATACTGTTAGTTAAACAAATGTTGAAATTTTTATAGTGCATATTGCAGATGATTTTTATATTCTAAAGAAGTAAATAGTTGGTCATTTGATACTGCAGAATCTACTTGTATTGGTTTATCAATAGCAAGGTAAAAATTTAAAAAGAATTAAAATAACAGAAACAAATTTTACAATAAAAAGTTGTTAATTTGATATTGCAGATTCTATTTGTATTAATGTAACAATATTGTGGAACAGATATAAAAAGAAATAAAAAACTAAAAAAATCTTTACAAATTTCGTATTTTTTATTACTGTGATATAAAAAATTGCTGAAAGGAGAAATGAATATAAAACATGCAATAATGTATTCAATACGTCCTGTATGCAGCGATACTTTATAGAGCACATTAACGTCACCAGACAGTAATGGTTTATACTGATTTATTTGAACTATTCTGAAACTGCAATTTACTTTTTATGTTGCGAAAATAGTGCATTTAATTTGTAACCCGCGAGCAGTTTATGTTATTTATAGTTCCAGTTAGTAACGCTTTTAGTACAGAAATAACTGAACAATTTTACACACGCCAGTGGGATTTCAATTATTTTAATGCGCTAGCGATTGCAACGCTGTGATTTACTGTACTTCAGGGAGTACTTATATTACTGTATGAATAAATATGAATATTGGCCTTCTACCAAACTAAATAACCATTTAAAGGTTTTATCAATTGTGTATGTATTGTTTAATCTGTCATTTTACACAATATGCAATTAACTCAGTAAATAAATTTTCATCCTGTTGGAATTAATTTGGGAACAAGTAAGACCGTAACATATTCTTTAGGGGATGAAAAGCACACTTCAATCTTCCTCTATCCAACTCATATGTATCTAAAATTTAAATGGTTGATACAGGAACTGTAACAGATATTTTGTATTTTGGTTTTGTTTGAGGACAAATATAATATACAGGGTGATTTAAAAGTAACTTGTATTCACCTAAACTCTTTTCATGTGGAATCTTAAAATACACCTAGTGCTAATATTGTGTGGAAATTGGGTAAAAGAGGTGGGGATAGAAACAATTTTAAAATAACACTTACAACCTTAATACGTATATTTTAAAATTTCTTGGTCTTGGTTATAAAAAATATACTAAAATAGTTGAAATTGGACCACTCTGCAAAATATGGCAGTTCCAACTTATTTTAGCTTTATTTTGAATAATAAAGATGAGAGGAGGCCTTAGTAGTGGTTAAAAACCAATTACCTCGTATTGATTATTGTGACTTGTGCAATGTCCTTGTCTAGTCAGTTTATGAAGGTTTTCCCATAGAAGTATCGAGTAGCCAGCCCTGTCACCTAATTATTGGTCTTTAAACCCAGAATCTGTTACACAATTAAGAGAGCAAATAAAGACTGAATGCAGAGGAATTAGAAATGAAACATTTAAATATGTCAAGAGCGTGATTTAACAAAGACTGTATTACTCCATGGAGGTCCACAGAGAGCAATTTTAACATGTAATATGAGGTATGAAAGAGATGATCTCCTTATAAAATAATATGTATAAAAAAATTCAGTATCCAGTACTCATGACTGATTTGATAATAACATTAATTTTTAATAGGTTTATTCTAATTATAATAACTTTTTAAATGTAAAAGTATAACAAGGTAAACGAGTTGGGAAAGTATCTTCTTCAAGTAGGTTCTTTCTGAGGCCAAATAATTGTTGTTATTTATTAGTTTAGTAGCATGTAACTTCCTAATCTGAAAGATTACCGCGAGATTTCAAGTTATATCTGCAAAAACCTTAAGGGACGCAAATTACTTTTCTATATCACACGTTTGGGGTTGCCATTTCCTGAGGAGTGTTCCAATTGCAATTTTATAAGTGTATTTTTTATTAAATTACCAAGACCTTCAAAATGATATGTGACAAGACTATAAGTACTATTTTAAAATTTGTATTTACTCCCCACCACCCTTTCCCCTGAAGGTTAAAAGTTTGATAACTATAGTTATTAGTATAACCCTTTTTAGGTAGTAAGATTACCGCAAACAGATTTCGCATATCTGAAATATCAAGAGAGGCGGAGTGCAACTCACATTGAATGTGGAAATCATTTAATGGTGAAAACTTGACTCAATTCCAGTTATTAATTCACAATACTTACAAATTTTTTTGTCAAAAATTTTATTATCTTTAAAAAAACTTATTATTCTGATTTATTGGAGATCTCTAAGGATAAATTTATCACATTACCTTTATTTATATTCCCATTCACATTGTCATTAAAAAGAAAATTAATGCTTGAATTCTTTTCTCTCATTCTTACAAAAAACTCTTTCTTAAATCTGTACAATATGTAATAAGGTCTTATTGATTTGATTGCGATAAGATTTCATGGTTAAATGTTTGTCCATGCAATACTATTTTGTAGGACCAATTTTCTCTGCGATAAACGCAGTTAATTTTTAGGTAAGGGCAAGAAATGTCAAAACTAGTTTTGTACTCTAAAAATGAGTTTGCAGAGCTAGCCTTCCAGGTATAAGGGTTGAACTTTACATATAAATAAAGATTAGTTTAGACAGCACTTACTTTAAGGTAGGCTACATACTCTCAAGTTCATTGACATGTTTACTGGTTCTGGCTCCAGACTGAAAAACATTTTATGGTTTAAAGTTTGTTTTTAATGATAAACTTTATTAGGTTATAGAATTATTTTGAACGTTTCCCATCGTCAGTGATACAATAAATCAGTAACAAGATTTTTAAATATTAAGTCTCATTATTTAAACAATGGAAAATGTCCCAAACAATTCTGTTATCGCTAAACAATTCTGTCATAAAAACAAACTTTAAACAAAGAATTGTAAATATACGTATATGAGTAAGGTTTTGTAAATTGCTATCGATGAAATTGTGATGTGGTATATTTATAGTAAAAGGGAATACAGAGAGAAAAGCATTAGCATGGCAAAATGAGCACACAAGGTTACAATCCGAGATAAAAAGGGGGTGCAACTAACTCATGTCTATCCCAAAGGTTGCACAAATTAACGAACGAGTCACTAAGTTTATAATCCTAGGAACGTCATTGAGGGCAGTCCCTTTGTACGAGTATTGAAACAGATTTGTAAAGGTAATTGTTTTATGAAGATGTCGGAGATAGGGATGTAAACAGATTTAAAGTCTTTAAAATTGGTTCTCCATTATGTTTTTATTTCAAATACCTACTCTAAGCATTTTTTAATTGTAATAACTACTTTACCATTTATTCCTCTATTAGACATCATGCCTACAAAAGAAACCTAATTTCCTACTCCTCTTTAACCATAACAGCCCACTTGCACATGTTTTAATTCATATCGCTACATACAGTATTTAGTTTTTTTGATAATCTATTGATATAATACATAAAATATCTACTTCCATGTACTTATCTTTATCTGGTTTCATTGGTGTTGATGATTCAGTTGCATGGACATTGATTTTGATGTTTTTAAAGTTAAAAAAATTCAGAAACTTAAAGGCAATGTATAATTTTTGACGCTAGTAGTGATTTTTCTTGAGGCTGTCAGGAATAAATGATAACAGCGAATTGTCAGTACCAGGACTGTCAACTGCAACATCAACAATTGCAGGACTGTATGTAATCAACAATCAGTGTTGCTATTCAATTAGATAATGAACCATCAAGTTAACTGTTGTTTTGGATGCGTGTGATTGACACTATGTCACTTTCCAAAAATATGATTGTTCTAACAAATCTCTAATAATTCCTTCTGTATAGTACAAAGTAAGTTATTTAACTCCTGTTTCTGACTAAACGCGTTACATTTTATGACAACAGATAGTAAATAAAGTCACCGATAACTTTTTGTAACAGATCAGGTAATGTGTATCATTTATGCTACAAACTAATTCATACTTATAACGTAGCTACAGTGAAAAAGGTTGAATTAATGTGAAGGTTGAGTTTAGCTCCAGTTAACCTTTTACATCTGATCTGAATACCAAATCTTAACTAATAAGTTAATAGAAAAGGGAGTATTTTTAATCTACTGAATAGGAAAAGGTTTGCACAAGAAAATGTACTAATCACAACAAAGAGATTTTGAGAAGATTTCGAAGAGAAAAATTATATAGTATTTTTTATAGAACGATCAGTTTAGACCACATATTTTATATTCAATTACATGCTCATGAATTTCTGTAATATATAAGTTCCTTATATCAGGCTGGTCCTGCGAGACCACGGTGGCTAACTGACCATGTGATGGAGAGCCGACGATGTCTTCAGGATGTCTATATTTTACAGCGTTGCGCTCCTCCTGACAACAAGGCTGACTATAGGATTATATGGGTCTGTCTGCGTAATATTATCGCTAAGAGTGAATCCAAACAGGCCTTTGAATTTGTTATTAAAAACAAGTCAACCTATTAGGGGAGCTTGGGAGGTTATAATAGCTGCAAACTAAAGAGAAGTTTTCAAATGGGGTGTGTAAACTATAAATTCAGAGATAGTTAATTACAGATCTTCCCGGATTAATCACCACTTAATAATAGTTTCAGCAATGGAACTGATAGATTGACACAGTAAAAACCCCCTGAACTAAGTATTATCAACGTTAACGTTCTGTAATTTTAAAAACCTGCCAGTCTTTCTTTCTTTTAATATAAGATACAATGAAACCACACGAGTCTATCTCTCATAAAAAATTGTATATCCCAAGATGTTTCAAGATTCTCAAGTTCATTCCAAAAGAGTTTTAGAACTCTGTCCTATGCTCACTTATCTTTTTCATGCTTCTATTCTAAAATCGAAGAGATATTTTCATCTGATCTAAAGGTAACCAAAATCATATCCTCAACAAAATGTTTTTTCATGATAGATTTTGATTTCTTCAAACCAATAGCCACAATCTATATATTCTCATAAATATTTGAAAGACCGTTGAAGAATTTATGACTTTCTGGAAATAAATAAATTGCTAGCCTGGAGTCAAAATGGCTTTATACGTTAGTCAAACACCCAAATTGCCATAGTTAAGTCACTAAAAAGAATTATATCATCTATTGATTTAAAATAGCAGTCCCTTGGCTTTAAGTTTGATCTCAGCAGGGTATTTGATGTTGTAGATCACCATATACTTCATAATGAACTTAAAATTCATGAATATCTTGGATTGTTACTTCAATGGTTTTACACCCATTTCTAGGAGTGCGTTCATTCTGTTGAAATCCTCAATAGTGCCAGCAGTATTTTTTCGGATTCTTCTGTTATCAAGACCAGAGTGCCTCAGAGATCGATCTATCCTTGGACTACACTTTTCCTTACATACATTAAATATCATCGAAAATATATTACAAGTTATTTCAAAAAAACTATTAAATCAAGTGTTTTTTTTCTCTTTACGAGTATGACACTAGTATTAGAAAAATGTACAGCCATTTCGGCTTTAAATTTTGCATTGAACCTTTTCTTTTCTTACAGTTGCATTTAACCTTTTCTTACAGTTTTCTAAAACAAATATTTATGATTTTTCAAATTTCCAGATCCGTTCTTAATATTAACACATTTTGTGGCAATTCAATAAATAATATAAATAGTAATTTTCTGTAAGTTGCTTAGGCGTCCATCATAATTTTCATCTGAAATAGAACACCCATTTAAAAATATTATCAAAGCAGCTAAATTTAGCTACATTCGTGCTGAGGTGCCATTTTTAGTTGCTTTTGAATGAGTTCTTATACTAGGTTAATTAGTTTGTATAAGCGAATTTTAGGTACGGAATGATACTTTGGGGACTTTCTAGTGTCATCAACTATAATACGGTATCTACTCTTCAAAAGAGAGCGTTAAAGGTTTTATGGGGAATGAGGGAGGTGAAAGTTGTAGAGAGCCTTTATGGCCTATTGGGTGCTAATTAAACCCCGTTTTAAATTTTTTAACCATTTATATAACTGAAAAATAGATTTGCTCTAACAAAATAATAAAATATAAAACGGTATTAAAATTTTTATGAGAGTTGTAATTTGTTTTATTTTTAGAATTTTCGGCGAAGCGGAGAAGAAATAAAATAAAAGAGTGTAAGTTTTACGTCAAATAAAAAATTAACATTAGTTTGTTTTAGTTGAAAAATAATAGGTATTACATTTTTGGTTTGGGTGTACCAACTCAAGTTAGGTTCAGGAAATTTAAGAAAGTAGATTTAAGTCATCTCATTTAATCTTAAATGTGATTTAAAATATCGTATTAAAGAAATCTAGTTTTAAAACTTAAATTGTCAATTGAAGACTACAACGTAATAAATAAAAACATTTTAATGTGACTATTATTTCATGTTAACAGAAGCACAGCTCAATTTAAATATTTATAGCTCATGAATGAAGAATAATACGGTCAGAACTATTTGTGATGGAGCATTTCCACTAGAGGATACGTTGCATAAATAATAAATGTTTATTTATTTGTGCGACCATGTTACAACAATAAGTGTAAAATATCATTACAATAAATGTTTACAGTGGGGGTAACAGTGTTAATGAAGCAATGACAACCGTTAATGAGGATACTAGATACTCGTATATTAACAAAAGTTTGAGCAGAAACTGAACATCTATTGCATATTTTTCCGAGTGTCTAATAGAGCGAATAAATAAATTTATTTCTTATATAAAGAAACTGTTGAGTCGATATTTTTTATGAACAGACAATATTCGTGTACGTAATTCTGTTTTAATTAAACAGATGTTTAAATGTTTAAAATCTAATAAACTGTTAGTGAAAAACCATGTATTGACAAAACAATAGATCAATAATAATTATTAACTTTACATTTAATTGGGTAAAGGGGAGTGCTATTATTACTTTGATTGAAAATCAATTTGGTTATAATCTAAAACTATTGGATATCTATTTTATCTACTCACTCACTGCATATGGAAATTCTCAGATTTATAATTGATAGGACAACACTAAAGCATCACAGTGGAAAACATCAAGAGCTAAGGCAAAAATAGTTATCTTATTTAATATGCCTAATACTCTGCTGGGTATCTTATACGGTATTGTCTTTACTTTGTTATTAAACGTTTTAAAATTTGCTTCAATAATTTATAACTGCCATTATAATTATATAAAATACACCAGTAGGAACAATCACATTTATTTAAATCAAACAATATTCTTATAACTAATAGGAGCTGACATTTTAAAATTAAAGCTTCAAACTCAAAAAAAAAAAAAAATCAAAATTATTATTGCAAACGTGAGGTTTAAATAAAGAAATTTATTGCTGTCTCTTATTACCATTATCTCAGCAGTTGGAAAATTTTAATATGGAAATGATTTGTCACAGATGATAAAAAAAATTAGTCAAACAGATTTTTGTGTTAGGTAAAGATAATTAACACTCTCATCTTCATTTGTTATAGTGTAACATAGACACCTGGAACTTGATGTGTTAATATACAGGGTGATTGAAAATTAAAATTTACACCTACTAAATGTTGCTGTATTTTAGATATGTAAAATATGTGCCATTCTTACTAGCTACATAGAGCTACACTAATAATAATAGTTTTCAAAACTTGTGGCTCTCAAACGAAGGGGAGGGGGTAATACAAAATTTTCAAATAGCACTTGTAGTTTTTTAACATATCATTTTATATACGTATTATATGTACAAACATTATTTGGGTAATTGCTAATGAGAACTGTGGTATTAGGGAGGGATTAGTTGGTAAAACCTATAACCTCGTGTCGCTTTTAAAATTTTTTACGTATGCAACGTTCTTATATAATCAGTTTATGACAGGTTTTAAAAAATTTCTAATGGTTTACCTGATAAGTCTGGTTTCTTCAGTTACCAAATACTGAGTTCCTACTGAGATTAGTTGTAATTTTTGTTCAGAATAATGTGTATAATTTAGTTTCTCGGATAATTAAAACATATTATGTAAAAAGAGAAACGCGTAGAAGTCGTCCCACTCTGTGGACAAGAATAAACAGAATGGTGCTATAGAAGCTTTTAATAATAGACATCCTGGCCATACTATTATCAGGACAGCAGCCGTCAAATTAATTCAGTAGTTTCAGTGAAGTGGGAGTAATGTAGATGAACCGGTAAACCCAATATAGCTGAAGGAGCATTTTACCATCCCGCAACAGTCAGCTATAAGTTTTGCGCATAAACACACAACTTAACACTTTAGTTAATAAATAAGGCATTAAAGGTAAATGTTTTACTCTTATAAATAACAATAACAATATACTAATAAAATAGCTGAATGAAGATTATTTTGATAGAATGCTGTAATTTTATGAGATCATGACGCAGAGGCTGAAACAAGAGCTGTATATTCTTCTAAAATTCCTTTTTTTACTAACGAAGCATAATTTCCTTTTAATCCCAAGTTACCCGATATATTTGTAGGTTTTTGGAACAATAGAACCCTGACTTGTACTAGGAAGGCTATACCCAACACCAAAAGAAATTAAACATATCACTCGGTATGATTGGTAATAGGGACCTTTGTTATGTTTATGTATTATGTGTTTAGTTTAGATGATGTAATATTTCAACATGATAGAATCGCCCCCATTAAAAAACTGTAAGCGGGTTCTTAACCCAGCAAATCCCTAACCATTTAATTTGCTGGAGAGGAAGTATAATATAAAAGCTTAAGTTTCATTATTAGAATTCCTATTAATAGGCTATAAACGTTTTCCAGGATATTGGTAATTTACATTGGAAACTAAATCTGTTTAAAACTATTTATATTGTTTGATCTTCATGGAACATCGAATTGAAATTTAGTTTTTCTTACAAAAAAGCATGTATATATTTATTGCACACAAGCCAAATTGAAATATTAATTAAAAATGATTTATTTCATTGTTATTTATGTTGTAAGTTAAAAAAAAACAAAACAAAAATATTACCTTTCTAAAGGCAGAATACTCTTAAAGACTTTATTAGTTAAAGACTTTATCAGTTAAAGACTATATGTAAAAGAGTTGGTCCTTTAAAGTTATCCATTTTCTGATGTGTACATTGCACATAAAGTAAGAAAATACTAGCTACAAAAAGTATAAATAACATTAAAAATTTCTAAGACCTCATTTATATAATACAAACGTTAATGAGTGTGTACCCGATATTTATAATACTGCATTAAATTTTAAATTTGTCTTACTTGAATATTATTTTTCGTAAATCAGCATTATAAATGACCGCAACTCGATGAGAGCCTCTAGCTCATCTGTTATCTTGGGTTACGTTGCGGCTCGCTCCCCATTAATAATACATTTATGATCCTCTTCTCGTAGTAACAGTACGATAAATATCTCTCGGTTTTCATTATAAAACTGTAAAGTATTACATGTAATCTTCTCCTCTGGTTTACTCCGAATATAAATTCTAACTAATTTAAAGAAAACTATACCTACTTAGTACCGGCCACCATTCGGCCTCAGGATTTATCGTAAGGTTTTTCCTAATAGATTTAAATAAAATATTGAACAAATTGA
This sequence comes from Homalodisca vitripennis, assembly GCF_021130785.1. NCBI lineage: Eukaryota > Metazoa > Arthropoda > Insecta > Hemiptera > Cicadellidae > Homalodisca > Homalodisca vitripennis. Next base: position 100,014 of record NW_025776525.1, read on the forward strand.
AAAATGTTGAAAATGTATATGATTTTTATCAAATATGACGTTCAAATATAATATTCTTGTCCCATTGATCAATATTTTATTATGTATTTGTTGACGTCATCCTCTTGTCGAGACTATTGAATTGTATTGCGTATTACGATGTCCTTCTATTTAAAAATTCACTAGCTCGTTAAATGTAGTGTTGTCTAACCGAATGTAAAATTAATAAATATCAAATTATTGTTCCAATATTTAAAAGTTATTTTTCTAGTATAAAGTGTTTTATAAATGTAGGCACTTAATAACTTATTGCGCCTAATATCTTATGCAGTATGATGATAAAACTAGTAATGACATTAAGTAAGTTTATTTTGGTTTTTAATGTAACAGAAATATTATATATATTATTATATGACTTGCATGGCAGCACATTACTTTAAATCCGTAATTCGGTTGTTAAAGTTTTAATATTTTTGCCAGAAGTCGAGCGCTTAAACCAATAAAAGGCATTATTCGTGCCTTTAAATAATCTATTCGCAACGCTTTTAACTTCAATAAATACATGCTAAATACTAAGCGAGTACACTTTTACATAAATCACAATACTATGTCTAGTATATGTAAAGTAATGTTAACTTTAATTATAGATATTTTTTCACCTTTAATATTGTTATTGTTGACAAAGTACTTTATAAATATATAGAGCAGTGTAATATGAGGCCAAGTAACAAGAAAATCGCAAAATATTTCCCACCGAGTCCCCTCTGTAGAGATAGGAGAGGGAACCGCTATTTATTAGTCAACAGATCGTTAGTTTAACGTTTTCGCTCTGATACATGATACGTGATCATAAAACAAGTAGGCCTATACACAGCGACGATTTACATATGACATTATAATTCGTTGCCCTGTATAAAAAATAAATACTAATAATAATAAAAGCTTCGTTGAAGAATAAATACTGTGTGTCCATAAAGTTGTGTTACACTTTAAATTTGTTATAGTTTTAGTGATTGCAGGCCTATGAAACAGATATAAGTTAAAAAAATGTTTATAAAGTTTGGTTTTAATAAGCTGAGTTAGCCACTGTTCTTATCTGTGGGTAAAAGTTTCACAAAAACAGCCATAATAGTAAAACTTTATAAAGAAAAATCCAACATATTATTTCGTGACTAGCAAAGTTTTTAATGTGATTTCAGTGCAAAGTGAGTATCGTCGAGTTTTTCATAAAACTCGCTTTGGCAGACGCAGCATTTAATTGTGTGATAGTACGTTTAAGAAAACAGATATCTTATTGGACAAAACGTGGATAGGTAGGTTATAAACAGGAGATAAAGCCGTTTAAAACATTCAAAACTGTTTGGTTAAAAGTCCAAGAAAATCGAGCGGTAATATTGGGATGAGTTGGATGTCTATGTTTTAAAGAAAAGGTTTAAAAATAATAATTTAAAACCTCAAGTATTGCATGCTTTGAACCAGATGACAAATTAAAGACGTATGACTTTACTCTTGTTATTCTGTATTACATTTATAAACTGGGTGATAATTTTATAAACGGAAACATTTTAGTGTTGGTGTTAAACTTCACTTGTTTGGGAATTTACATCGCCATAGCGTTCGTATCTTGAAAACTGAAAGCAATGAGTTAGAGCTGCCATTGAATTAGTTACTCCATAAGTCCTGATACAAATTTGAAATAAGGTAAACATTTGTTTGGACGTCTAAAGGCTATAATTGTGCTGCAATTGAGCTCGGAGAAACAGAATCAAACATGTCTAAAGTAATCTTTAATCCTGTGCTAATCTCATTCGTGTGCTGTATATACTTATGTAAATAAAATGATTTAAAAGTGTGACATGACCTTGTGGATACACTGCATAAAGATTATGCTCAATTATTACATCACGCTGATAAACTTTTTTGTAACTTTTTCGGAATAATGTTTATTATAGAGTAGATAAGATAGAAGCTTTTTACTTAAATCAGTAATGAGTCAGTCGTTGCAGAGGACGGTCGTGCAGCAGGTGCTCTCCCTTATCTGATTAATGTGATTGTGTTGAACATTAGAGGAGTTTTATTTTCACGTTTCAAGTGTGTTGCTCAGATCTGTCAATTAAAATCCACGCGTTTGTTGCTAAACGAATTTTTGATTACTTCAGTTGAGAATCAGTGTTTACTGTTGTGCATTTTGGGGGCGTGTTTCATCATGTCTGACTGTGTTGTTTGTTCAACGCCTGTACAAAACCGTGCTAGGATTGCGTGCTCTGATTTTAAGAGACTATGTCACGGTAACTGTGTTAATATGACCAAACAAGATATTGATTGTATTTTTAGTGAGAAGCAAGTGTGGCGCTGTCCACCATGTCAAGACACCAGAAGAATACGTATGAGCGCAGTTACAACGGCAGGGAAAGGTGAAGCTGATACATCACAGGTAATTCTCATGCTTAAAAAGATGGAAGCCCAGTTTAATACTTCTTTTGAATTTTCTAATAAAAAGATCGATGACCAACTAAATTAATCAAGGACCAATCAGAAAAAATGGACGAATTTCTAAAAACTATTGGTGAGTTGAAGCAGGAAAACATTAATTTAAAGTCAAAAATCACTACATTAGAATCTCAGTTAGAGGATGTTGAGCGGTACAGTCGTTTGAACTCGGTGGAAATATTCGGCGTACCTGAGGGTAAAAATGAAGATACCTACGAGGTGGTAAAGAACATAGGCGTGGCCTTGGACCTTACTGTAACTCGAGGGAGCATTGATGTTTGTCATCGCCTAGGAAGACCCGCAGGTGAAAGCGATAGACGCCCCCGAGGGATCATTGTAAAATTTGTGAGGAGAGAACATAAAATTAAATTTCTGGCAAAACGTAAGGTGAAGAGGAATTTCTCAACTCAGCATCTGGGGATTGAACAGCCGGCACAACCTGTCTACATAAATGAGAATTTGAGTCCAGGAAGGAGGAAGTTGTATGCTGCTGCGAGAGAGGCTAAGAAGACGAAGAAGTACACGTATCTCTGGATTCAAAACGGGAACATCTTGATGAGGAAGGACCAGGAATCATCAGTTGTGAGAATTGCTTCCATGGACGGCTTGGATGGATTGTAAGTTTGTTCTATATTACCTTATGTGTGTTCAGTTTTGGTGTGGCTATGTTTCATTTATATACATGTATACAGTACCTTTTTCGTCAGTCCTTTTAATTGGGAGAGATCAATAAGTACATATATCAATAAAAGTATAGCCAATGAGTAATGAATCTTTTAAAGAGATTAAGTTACATTTTCTAATAATAAACAGTCGTTTTGCATTTTCCATCAGAATATTAGAAGTCTCCGAGAAAACTTCGATAGTTTCTTAATTTACTTAGATTCTTTAAATAAATGTCCAGAAATAATTGTGCTGACTGAAATATGGATATCTGATTCGGAACTGTTATCTTATCAGTTGGTTGGATATAATCATTTTGCAAAATGTAACATGACTTATCGGTCGGACGGGGTTATTGTCTTCGTGTTTGAGTTGTTTTTGTCTCATGGGTTTTCCGTGGGTATGATGGCGGCTGACGCTGACAAGATAACGGTGGACATTGGCCTTGGCCGGTCTCTCTCGGTTATAGGGATTTACAGGATTCACTTGTACCATGTTAGAGATTTTTTAAATGAATTGAAGGATGTTTTGAATTTGTCATTAGAAAAAAATCTTTTAGTAATTGGGATATTAATTTGTGTGTTTTAGAGAAGTCAAATATTGTAGATGAGTATCAAACTTTAATGAGTAATAATGGCATGAATCAACTTATAAACTCACCTACAAGAGGAAACCGATGTATAGAACATATTTATTTTAGATCAAGAGATAACATCGATTTTTAGTCTTTTGTTCTAAAGTCTGGTAAAAGTGACCATGATGTAGTTTTATGTAATTTGTTTGTTCAAAACACTCAGAATAGTGTGGGTGATAAAGATAAACCTACAATAAAAATAGATTTTAAGATGTTAGAATATTTGTTAAGTTTGGAAAATTGGCTGCAGGTTTATTTTAAAAAAAAACAATGTTTCAGAGGCCTTTGATGAGTTTTTTAAAGATATTTAGGAGTATTATTGATGAATAAAAATATGTAAGTGGTCGCCGAAAATTTGTTAAAATATTGAAACCTTGGATGACATACGAGTTATGTTGCAGGCAACAGTTTAGAAACAAATTATACAAGAAAGTAAAAAGAAATCCAAATAATGCAAATCTCATACAACGCTTTACAGACTACTCTTTGTGTTTGAAAAAATGATATGTCAGATCAAAAAAACAGTCACTACCACAATTTATTTGAAAAACATAAAAACAATACGAAAAAACAATGGCTTGTAATTAATAGTGTTTTGGGCCTGAATAATAAGGAGAATAATTTAGTTTGTATTATAAAGATGGATGGATCTGTTGAAATACAGGACCCAGGCCTTATGGCAAGTGAATTTAATATGTTCTTTATCAGCGTAGTTAGGAAATTGATGAATGCATTAGATACGGATGATGGGATTGATTTGCTTGAGTATCAGAGTACCTTTCCTACAAACAATTCATTGAATTCTTTTTTTATGTTTCTTACTAGTGAAAATTTGGTTCAGTCTATTATTGGAAAACTAAGTACCAATAGTTTCCAGGAATAGATGGCGTTTCGGCTCATGTTATTAAGTTTTCAAGTAGATATATTTGTACTGTATTGACTCAAATGATCAATTTAAGCTTTATAACTGGGGAGTTTCCACGATGTTTAAAGACAGCAGTGGTTATTCCTTTATTTAGGAAGGGCGTAAAAACGGTGTACCGTTTTTTATAGCACATATATATTAAATTATATATGGAGCTAATACTTTATAAATTAAACAACTTTTCGGAAATACTTGGTTTATTCCGAAATTCAAGTTTACCAAAAAAAATTAACAAAGTTTACAAACTTTTGATTCGATTTTCTTCAAAACTTCACACACAATCGAACAAATCTAATTAAGAGTCTGATTAAAAATGAATTAAAAATTAAAATGAAACTAAAATTTTATACTTCTCAAAAAAATGGTTTTAAATTAACAAAATAAAATAAAAGTTCTCTTCTCAAAATACTCAAAATCAATATAACACAAAACTTGATATTAACTTTATGACCAAAATTTAATTCACAATACTTCAAAAAATGTAATTAATTCTCAGACTCTGAAAGATGGGAAACTTTAAAAATTTTAATTACAACAGTATAAAAAATCAAAGATATTAACTAAACGCTGTACGGGACTTACTACTTTGAAGATTACGGAGGCTGATAGGGATTTAATACGCACTGAAGAAAAATTAAAAAACTTGAATTAAATTTACACGCGATAAAAAATGGAATTTACTCTAAATCCCACACTATAGGGTTAGAGGAAGAGCTGCGATTCTCAACAGGACCTTGTCGTCGTGGCTTCAAGACTCGAACTGAATCCTCCAGCGAGCCGGGAGGAACGCATCATCACCCGATACGTCACTGACCGATCAGCTGATTGCCGGTCCAACTGAACAAACAAAGTCCCCGCACCGCGTCTAGTTAATAAGAGCCTACTTCCTACCGCGATTCAGCATAAATGAATTTGAACTATGGTACATATTTCCCTAGCCCGAAGCTGCAATCACGGTAGGAACCTAAACCTTTAAACACTCATCCCGGACTAAGTACAATAATATCCCTCCACATGCACACTTTTAAATAACAATTCTTTTGTACTTATCACTACGTGGAGGCTGTGATGTGTAGTCCGAGGAGTGATGTGGTAGAAGGTGTCCGACGTCCAGTGTGGGTCCCCAGGTAGCCATCGCAGGGGATGTGGTGGGTGAGGAGTCGAGGCAGGTAGCTTCTCCAATGATTGTACGGCCGGTGCAGTGCGGCGGCCTCGTTGATCTCGTGGTTGGCTGGCTCTGGTTCGCTAATAGCACTGCTACCTGCTCCTCCAATCTAATAACAATTTCAGCCAGCGAGGCATTGAGCTCTTGGAGGACATTCCTTTTACAAAATATTCCCTCCGTATAATTGTATGGCTGTCAGTCTTTCACGGTGTTCTTATTGTACGCCTGCGCCAGTGTCACGAATGTAAACCATTTACCAGATGTTGTTAATTACAATACAATCAATTTACAGGGATTACAATGGCACAATAAATCAATTGTTTACACACAATAAACCTCATATAGTGATAAAAAACAATATTACCCTGTCCTTCTACATTTGAAGGAACAGGGAAGAAATATCACTATCAATACAACTCATTGTACACCAAAAAAATATTACCCTGTCCTTCTCTATTGGAAGGAACAGGGGACAACAACACCACAACATTACCAAAATTACCCTGTCCTTCTACATTTGAAGGAACAGGGAAGAAATATATCTCATGATATATCACAATACATCAGAATACATCTGTGTATTTACTTTATACACCATTAATGCCATTCATTGTCCCTGAAAATTACATGGTTTACAACAACACTTCTATTACACACTTACACTGGCATTTTATATTATGACTTCTCATCTTAGCCATACAATGTGCTGAAATAAAAAACGTCGCCACATCACCCTTTTATATTCCATTATTTATTTTTACTATTATAATAAGCTACTGGACTCTCATACTTAACTTGTTTTGTGTTTTGGGCCAAATTAATACATAATTATATAATCAATTCTTGAAGTTAATTTAGAAATAAATTATATTGCCAATTTATTGTTTTTTAGACCCATCTTCAATTCCTTTTCGACAATATAATTTCCTGAAAATAAAACATACTGACCTTTGCCCCGAGCTAATGTTTATTGAGTTCTCAACTTTCACTTTTTAGTACTTTAACTTTAATTGTGAAACATGTACTTTCTTCACTGATCTTTCATCCTTTATATCCTGAACTATAAAGGTCACTTCTGTTAATTTATATATAATCCTGTAGGGTCCACAAAACCGTTTGCCATTTTTGCCTGAAATTTTTCCGCTTTGTTACTCAGCCAGTGTGTCTTCACGTATACAAGGCTTCCAACTTTGAATGGGTGTTCACATTCCTTATCACTATAGCCTGCCCTCTTCCTGTTAGCCGAAATGGACTTTTTTTAAGTTCAACACAGTTCTTTGAAACCTATCCAAATTATCCGGCTTTGACACATCACAGTCCAATAAATCATTAATATTCCATCTGTTGGTCCAATTCCAAGTTAGGCCTATTTCCGAACATAATTAATTTCGTATGGTGAATTTTTAGTAGCTTCCGAGGTCGCACAATTTATCGCTAATTGTAATTCAGTTAATTTGGTGTCCCACTTAGTTTGATCCGAATTAAAGTAAATTTTTAACATCTGTTTTACTGTCCTCAACTGACGTTCACTTTTGTTTTCCCTGTGGTACAAATGGAGTTACAAATTGATGATTGATTCCCCGGGCGAATAAATAGTTCTTTAGTTCGACACTTCTAAAACACTGTGCATTGTCCCGACACTATATTTTTGCAATATGCAAAATTTTTAAAAATTTCACTTTCTAATACTTTTATTATTGATTTACTTTTCGCGTCTTTTTATCGCACTTAAAAATACCATTTTTGAATGGTCCGTCAAGTACAATCAGGATATTATTATTTCCACTACTAGACCTGGTTAAAGGGCCAAAAATGTCTATGTACAATTTATCCATGGGCCTAGCTGATACACCAGAAATCAGTTTGCCATGATAAACCTTACCGGTTTTCGCTAACGCACAAGCTTCGCACATTTTTACCTTGTCTTTTATCAGCCCGGCAAGATCCGCATGGTAAAATAAATCGCATATCTTTCTGGTAGTTTTTAATATTCCATAGTGGCCCCCGATTTCCGACTCATGGTAATACTTTAAACACACCATATCTACTAAATGTTCTGGTAGACATATCTTTGGCTTACTAGTAGGCTTATACTTCTATACATCACAACTCCCTTACACAAGAAATATTTTTTCAGAGTTAGTACCACAACCTTTTATACTATTATATATTTTTCGTATTATATTGTCCTGGGTTTGGTGAACCTTAAAGTCCGTATAAGCTAGTGGAAAATTACCTACGCTATTTACAAATACACTATTTACATTTTCTTCCTTAATTGCTACTCCTTATGCTATTGTCCGTTACACTATCATTTTCTATACCGTACTGGTATTCTTCAATTTCCTCCACACTTTGCATCTTATCTCTACATTCAAATAGTCTAGATAAATAGTCTGCCACCGCATTGTCTTTTGATTTTACGTGTTTAATTTGAAATGGTAGGCTCAAAATTGTAGCTGCCCACCTACCTAATTTTCCTAATTTCCTAAAATTGCCTAGTACCCACGCTAGTGCACTATTGTCCGTTATTAGCGTAAAAGGCCTTACTTCTAGGTAGCTGCGAAATTTGTTTATCGCGCATACCACTGCAAGTGCTTCCTTTTGGTACACAGTCAAGTTTCTTTGTTCGGATTCATTGAATTTTTTTGAATAATAAGCCACTGGTTTATTCTCACCTTCTATTTCCTGCATTAAACACAGCTTCCTGCTGCCTTGTCACTCGCATCCGTACATAGGATAAATGGCTTATTATAATCTGGTATTATTAATACCGGTGGTGTACTTACGCTTTCCTTTAAGCTGTTGAAGCTCTCCTGGCACTCCTGAGTCCACTCAAATATTTCCTATTCTTTTTCTCAGTTCATTTAGACATGCTGCCTTGTCTGCATAGTTTGGGATGAACTTTGCGAAATAGCTCACCGCTCCGATAAATCTACTTACGCCTTTTGCGTCCTTTAGCTCTCTCGCATCTCTAATGGCAGAAGTTCTATCCGGGTCGACTCTTATCTGGTCCTTAGAGATTAGGTGACCTAAAAACTTGATCTCTTTACATGCAAAGCTCACCTTATTCGGGTTAACTGTAAGTCCATGTTTGGCCAGCCTCTCCACAACATCTCTGACATGTTTCTATATGCTCTGGTAAACTTTTACTAAATATTATTATGTCATCTACATAATTTAAAGCATACTGAAATTTTACACCTTGCAACACTTTATTTAATAAGCGGCTCATTGTTCCGCTTCCCAAGTGTAACCCATATGGTACACGATTGAATTCATATGATTCCAACGGCGTAACAAAACCAGTTAAATGTTTGCTTTTTTTCCGTAAGTTTTAATTGGTAAAATGAATTACTCAAATCCAAGTTTGAAAAATAAGTACACCCTTGTAAGTAGTGGTATGATTCGTATACGTCTCCAATTGGATGTTCCACTCTCTTCAACTTACTATTTAATTTTGAGTAATTAATCACCATTCTAGATTTATCACTTCCCGTTTGGTTTACTAAAAATGCGGGGCTAGCATAATTTGACACACTGGGTCTAATTATATTCTGTGCCAACAGTTCATCTAAAATTTTTCTTAATTCTTGCAGCTTTGGGGGGGGGATAGCGGATACGGCTTCAATCTCACTGGCTCGGGGTCGCTGACTTCTAGGTCAATTTCGAAGTCAATAGCTTGCCCTATTTTATCGGTAAAAACTTGAGGGGAATTCGTTAATAATTTTTAAAATACCCGCCTTTGCCTTATTGCACCCTACCACAATACTCTGGTTCACATTATTTATAAGGATTGTATTATTCTGAAATAACTCGATTGTGACTTCTGGTTTAAAACTTAAACCAAAATATCCTGTTTTAAATCCACCACCATGCCAGGTTTCTTTTATAAAATTTTGAACCCAGAATTATTGGCCAAGACAAATTTTTCGAAACTAAAAACTGAACTTCCAAGAAAAACATTCTATCTTTATTTTTACAATACATTTACCCAGGATTGATAATTCGTTGTTATCTGCCGACAAACATTTAATATCAGTATGTTCAAAAATACTAGCCAGTCCTTTCTTTAACAATGAGTCGTAAATGCTTTCGCTTATCAGTTCACTCTCCGCTTCCCGTGTCCAATAATACATTATATGTACCCTTACCAACAAACACTTTTACAACGGGCAGGGTCATTGAACCTTGCTACGTCCGGCCCTTTTTTACATTCATTATACAGGAATTTCCCACATTATTCTTACCCCTTGCCCTCATTTGTTCTCGACCTCTTCCATAATTATAATTATTTTTAATGTTAGTGGACGTGACCGGGAGATTCCACTCTCGCACTACCTTCTTGGAATTCTCCCCTATTTATAAGTTTTCTGGGGACCCCAGATTTTTCGAATCTCGGTATCTGTGCTCTCTGAATATTTTTAAGACAAATCCCTAGCGATATGTCCCGGTTTATTACAAATAAAACATTTTATTATTGCTTTTCTTTACCATCATGGGATTGTTTACATACGAGTTTGCAGTTGAGTTTACATTACTTTTCTGAACAAAGTCCGATTTGCAAACTCTACGTTCCTCACATACCTTCACACTTCTTCATAAGCTACGTTCTGCTCATATATACATAAGTTGTTCAAGGTCGGCAAAATCTTTCGGATTTGTACAAAATACCAGTCTGGCCCTTACTTGAGATGAGATACCTAATTTTATCAATTCTGTCAGTTCGGTCTCAGAATAATCACACAATAGCAATTTTGCATTTTGCTTAACGTTTAAAATATAACTGCTCAGTTTTTCATCAGGTTTTTGTGATCTAGTTACTAAGTCCCTCTTCAAGGCTTCTCTATGACCAAAATGGAACAAAATAATCTAATAGTCCCTTTGTGTACTTCACTAAAATTACTAGCATTTACCTTAAATTGAAGCATTTTATTGTAAAGTGGACCAGTGGCATAACCTACACTCATATTTATGATCTCACTAGCACTTAAGCTAGTTTCACCCTTAATTTTTAACATTATTTCGATATAATTCAACAATTCTGAAACATTTAGTCCGTCTGTGGGTTTAAACATTTTTAAAAAATCGCTCTAGGGGATTTGGTAATTTTGCAAAATTCCCTTCTACATGTTTCCCCTGGGGAAGACTCTAACCTAAAATATCCTCATTTCTCGTTTGAGATACGGCTTGCTCATCTCTTCGAATTCTTCCTCTTCCAGGCTTGTATTTAAAAGACTGGTTTCAAAATTAACTATTTCCTCCTCGCTTACGCCAAGTTTTCCTAGTTTTGCCTTAATTTCAATCAAACCATCCTTAAGTTTTGAAATTAAGGTTTCAGACGCTCCTTCCCACTTATACAACTCACATAATACATCAACTCTCACAGTGAGATGTTTGTGCCTACACACTAGTCCTCAAATACTCGCCTGTCGATTTTTCCTCGGACAAGTTTCCTATCTTGACAGATAATGCCTCCAAATCAACTTTTATTTCCTTTAATGCAGTGCTAGGTTCTATACGCCCCTTCAGATTACCAGCGTTGGCCCTGATATTTAATTTCAAAAGGGACCTCAACATTTTTCTAAGATTCTGGACGTGTCGCTTTCAGAAGCATTTTCCGCCCCTAAAATTTATTTCAAATATTAATTCCTTTTTGAGCAACAGATCTACATGCGCTAGCTCCATTTTTATTTTAAAATAATTTTCTTAAAATACTTCAAATATTCCAAACTCACAATATTATTCTAAGTCCTCAGTCTTACACACTACACAAAATTATGCAGGTTTATACACAATGTTCAAGTTCATACAAGTCTTATACAAGTCTTATACAAGTTACACACACTTACAGGTATCAGACAAGTTTATGCAAGTTTACAAGTTCTTTCCTGTAAATAACCTGTTGTACAAGTTTATGCTCAAAAAGAAACAGCAGATTGCGCAAATTATGTAACGTTTTTATAGCACATATTTTAAATTTATATGGAGCTAATACTTATAAATTAAACAACTTTTTCGGAAATACTTGGTTTATTCCGAAATTCAAGTTTACAAAAAAATTAACAAAGTTTACAAACTTTTGATCCGATTTTCTTCAAAACTTCACACAATCGAACAAATCTATTAAATCTGATTAAAAATGAATTAAAATTAAAATGAAACTAAAATTTTATACTTCTCAAAAAATGGTTTAAAATTAACAAAATAAAATAAAAGTTCTCTTCTCAAAATACTCAAAATCAATATAACACAAAACTTGATATTAACTTTATGACCAAAATTTAATTCACAATACTTCAAAAAATGTAATTAATTCTCAGACTCTGAAAGATGGGAAACTTTAGAAATTTTTAATTACAACAGTATAAAAAATCAAAGATATATTAACTAAACGCTGGTACGGGACTTACTACTTTGAAGATTACGGAGGCTGATAGGGATTTAATACGCACTGAAGAAAAATTAAAAAACTTGAATTAAATTTACACGCGATAAAAAAAAGGAATTACTCTAAATCCCACACTATAGGGTTAGAGGAAGAGCTGCGATTCTCAACAGGACCTTGTCGTCGTGGCTTCAAGACTCGAACTGAATCCTCCAGCGAGCCGGGAGGAACGCATCACCCGATACGTCACTGACCGATCAGCTGATTGCCGGTCCAACTGAACAAACAAAGTCCCCGCACCGCGTCTAGTTAATAAGAGCCTACTTCCTACCGCGATTCAGCATAAATGAATTTGAACTATGGTACAACGGATTTAAATAACTACAGACCTATTTCACTCATGTCAAATTTTTCTAAATTTATAGAGAAAATAAAATTGTAAAATCAAGACTTGTGAAGTTTTTTAATTACAAACAATGTTTTAAGTTTAATACAGTTTGGTTTTGTTAAAAAGAAATCAACAGAAGATACGTTATTGACATTTTGTTCAAGTGTTTTTGAGGCTTTAAATTCTAAATCTCATGTTTCTGGTCGTTTTATTGACATCACAAGGGCATTTGACTCTGTGGATCATAAAATACTCATAAATAGACTATCTGAAGCGGGAGTCAGAGGAGTAACTCTTACTTGGTTTAAAAGCTATTTATCAGAAACAAGTCAGTGCGTTCGAATCAAAAAAATCACGAGCGAACTTTTACCCATAACATGTGGCGTCCCTTAGGGCTCTGTTCTGGGACCAATTTTGTTTATTGTGTACATTAATAAATGGTGTTTGGTAAGCTTTAGGGGCACTCTCACCTGTTTTTGCTGATGATACTGCCTTTTTTTATACCAGTAAAAGTCATCAGGGACTCTACAATGACATGGAGCATGATTTGCATAAATTAAAGTTATGGTTTACAATGAATAAACTTGCTTTAAGTTCCAAAACTAAATTTATACAGTTTTCTTTGAAAAATAAGAACCAGTTGAATAGGTCATTATATTTTTAATGCAAGAAATGTCTAAGTAGTAATAATTATGTAACTTGTAACAATTGTATGGAGATTGGAGAAGTTGAAAGTATAAAGTACATACGTTTAGTACTAGACAAAAATTGTAACTGGAAAAATTATGAGCAATCTGTGAAAAAGTATGTATATATTGCGTTCTAGAAAATTAAGAATTAAGAAAATTCTATATGCTCAAATATATTTCTCCAATACCTATATTAATATCACTTTATTTTTTAATTGTTTATAGTAAAATTCAGTATGGGTTAAGATGTTGGGGTGGTGCATATGCAACTACCGTTAATCCAGTTGTGATTGCTCAAAAAGCTATAGTGACATAGATTTTCAAAGTCCGAAAATTTGACCACTCTTTTCCCCTTTTTAAGGAACTTAAAATATTTCCTTTAACACATCTTTACATATTTATGGTTTTACGTTTATTTTTCATGAGAAGTGGTCAAAGTGTCACAAACTCATCTGTACATTCAGTTAGGTTAAAAGAGCTGAATCGAGTTCAAGTGCCTATGCCATATTGTGAAGCATTTAGGCGGTTTTATTCTTACATGTCTGCTAAAATATTTAACAAAATTCCTATTCACATCAGTAATGCTACTGAATTTACAACGTTTTCTAGATACCTTTAAGAGTGGTTGTTCACATTTAATATCGATGAAGTTGAAGAATATTTTATAAAATGAAAACTCAAATTGTATCTTTTTAGTTACACATTTAAATTTAGACCTACAAAATATAATTGAGCATCTGTCTTCTGCAATCTTTATTGTTGTTTTAAATGGTAACGAAGGCACCTCAATGCAGCTTCGGCTAATGAGGTGTCAACCATGTAAAATTATTAATGCCATATGATAACACTGTATATTATTTTGTAGTCTTAATAGTATTATAGATTATTATTATGGGTAGTATTGTGTCTATTATTATGTTTCTACAGTGCTTATCAGTTCGAGTAATGTGTTTATATGTATATTGACTATGTAACTGTTCATACTTTACATGGAATAAAGATTTCTGAATTAATTTGCGTGAATTTATGATTACGTTTCTTAGTTTAGGATTAAAAAAGAAACATATGGAATGTGAATACAACTAAAGTTATATAAATTGTAGTATGGATAAAGTGTGGAAAGTTTTTGATACACATTTTCATACATGTATCCAATAAAATGTATGAAGGTAAGTTTTTTCGAAATATTGTGCTAACAGGCAGACAGATATACATGAACTTTTATAATCCCTATACGTGATAGATAGGCTTCGCTAACGCTCAGTCAATATAAATTTAAGAATTTGTCCGTCATATTGTTTCAATTCTCAATTTTTGCAAATATTTCAGTAGAAAACGTGATTTTTATCATTATACGTAACTGTTTTGGCTCGTTATATAACAATGTATTAGTAGGCTACTTAAAAACACATTATAATTTAAAGATATTTTTTTTGCAATTGAACAGGTTTGTTTCATAACTGTAAAATACTCATTGCTTCTGAAAATATAATATATCAATTTATATGGATAGCTGGTTTGCACTCACATTAAATCTTAAATGTATGTGATAGTAGAATTAAATAGAAGAGATAGGATTTTATGTGACGTCATACATTCCGGAAGACTCTAAAGAGCCCATTACTGTCAACGTGCAGTAATGGGTCATACAGAATGTATCTAAACTGTTCTAAAACTGCAATTCATTTCTTTATGTTCTGAAACTAGTGCATCTAATTTGTAAAGTTTAGATTATCTGTCGTTCTTGTGGAATACGTTTTATTAATCCTATTATTAATACATAATTAGAATACATTTCAATGAATGTTGTGTTGTAATGGCGTGTTGGCGATTATATTATACTATGTTTTATTTTTCTACTAATGTTATTAAAACTATTTTAATAAATGTATATAATTACTTTATCTGTAGTGAACCAACGAATGTGTGAAAGTAGGATAAAATGTATTTAAAAGTTATTCTGTATTATATAGACCTACAGCTTAATAAAATATCCGATAAGCTAACATGCTCTGCTAATATAAAGATTTTATTTAAAAAGTTTACCGGAAGGGAATAAAGAAAGAAAAGTGACATTTGGAAGTAAAAATTTAATTTTTCTTTCATTATACTGTATTTATATTTTCTTTCAAAAATCATAACTATTTCTTAAAATTCCCCACAACCAAAAAGCCTTTTTCCTAACTACTTTTGTAACTTTTGTCATATAATATGGTATGAATTCTTGATAACATTAAAAAGGTTAAAAAGAAAATATTGCAAAGGTGCAAAAAATTATGAAAAAGTTCAAACTGAATTCATACGTCTTACTCCATACAGAATGTAACCAATAAATTCCACTACATCCAAACATAGAAGCCTTCTGTCAAATACAGACAGTAAATGTAATTGTCAGA
Organism: Homalodisca vitripennis; assembly: GCF_021130785.1. Taxonomy (NCBI): domain Eukaryota; kingdom Metazoa; phylum Arthropoda; class Insecta; order Hemiptera; family Cicadellidae; genus Homalodisca; species Homalodisca vitripennis. The sequence goes on from NW_025776525.1 coordinate 115,731, forward strand.
AATTGCTAAATATTTTTAATATAAATATAATTACTTTAGTCTTAGAAGCTAGCATGGCCAAAATTTCGTTAAATAATATACATATATCTTCTAAGTGACATCGTTAATAAACTGTATGGATATTAAACACTCAATGTATAAAGTTTACTCACTGCCCATTTCACTAGTTACTGAAAATCAATCAATACACTAAAAACATTGAAATTAATTCGCATATTCGGTCAATGATTACAATATGAATGTGTTTAATGTAAAATATACTGATGAGATTATTGTTCGTGGGATTATTGTTTCAATTCAGTATCTGATACTGCCATGACTAAATAGTTACGCCTAATATGTGTAAATGTAATAAAAATAAATATAATTCCCTTAAATTTAACGATGTTAAATATGTCTTTTAAAATTCTATAACCATCTTATATCTACCTTCGGGATAGTGGTAGACTAGAACTAACTATTAGAAATTAGACTACTTAGAATTAACTAGTACAAAACATATTGTTATTGCCATTTGTGTACAATCACGATGATTATTCAAATCCCAGCAGTGATAGCCTCCACTAACGCTTAGCCAAAAACTATTGCAACCCTGTATACTGTAGTAAAAACTTTGGTTTAATATTAGTTCGCTCACGTGATATAGTGCGAACAAACACACACAGACAGACAGACAATAATGGGATTTTTCAAATCCCTTTATTGATAAAGTCTACTAACTTTGATCCAGTAACTATTGGAACCAGGAGTACCGTGCTTTAGTATCAGTTCGCTCTCAAGGTATAGTACGAATAGACACACACATACAGACATACACTATCCAACCCCTCGAGTGATAGAATCCACTATTAACCATTAACTATTGCAACTCAGTGTACTGTAGTAATACTGTGGCCTTAGTATCAGTTCGCTATCAAGGTATAGTACGAGTAGACACACAAACATACAGACATACACTATCCAACACCTAGAGTGATAGAATCCACTCTGAGCCATTAACTATTGCAACTCAGTGTACTGTAGTATTACTGTGGCCTTAGTATCAGTTCGCTCTCAAGATATAGTACGAGTAGACACACAAACATACAGACATACACTATCCAACCCCTCGAGTGATAGAATCCACTCTGAGCCATTAACTATTGCAACTCAGTGTCCTGTAGTATTACTGTGGCCTTAGTATCAGTTCGCTCTCAAGATATAGTACGAGTAGACACACAAATATACAGACATACACTATCCAACCCCTAGAGTGATAGCATCCACTCTGATCCATTAACTATTGCAACTCAGTGTACTGTAGTATTACTGTCGCCTTAGTATCAGTTCGCTCTCAAGATATAGTACGAGTAGACACACAAATATACAGACATACACTATCCAACCCCTAGAGTGATAGAATCCACTCTGATCCATTAACTATTGCAACTCAGTGTACTGTAGTATTACTGTCGCCTTAGTATCAGTTCGCTCTCAAGATATAGTACGAGTAGACACACAAATATACAGACATACACTATCCAACCCCTAGAGTGATAGAATCCACTCTGAGCCATTAACTATTGCAAATCAGTGTCCTGTAGTATTACTGTGGCCTTAGTATCAGTTCGCTCTCAAGATATAGTATGAGTAGACACACAAATATACAGACATACACTATCCAACCCCTAGAGTGATAGAATCCACTCTGATCCATTAACTATTGCAACTCAGTGTACTGTAGTATTACTGTGGCCTTAGTATCAGTTCGCTCTCAAGATATAGTACGAGTAGACACACAAACATACAGACATACACTATCCAACCCCTAGAGTGATAGAATCCACTCTGATCCATTAACTATTGCAACTCAGTGTACTGTAGTATTACTGTGGCCTTAGTATCAGTTCGCTCTCAAGATATAGTACGAGTAGACACACAAATATACAGACATACACTATCCAACCCCTCGAGTGATAGAATCCACTCTGAGCCATTAACTATTGCAACTCAGTGTCCTGTAGTATTACTGTCGCCTTAGTATCAATTCGCTCTCAAGGTATAGTACGAGGAGATATACAAACATACATACATACACTATAAACACCTCGAGTGATAGAATCCACTATTAACCATTAAATATTGCAACTCATTGTACTGTAGTACTACTGTGGCCTTAGTATCAGTTCGCTCTCAAGGTATAGTGCGAACTAATACTAAAGCCATGGGTTTATTTTAGTACACCGTGCTGCATTACATATTGGCTCAGATTTAGGGGTTCCTAGAACTCATGGTGCCATCATTCATAGGGCTGGATAATATCTTTTGTCTGCCTGTCTTTCTACTTTGTCTGTATGTTTGTACTATGCATCGAGAGCAAATTGTTAATAAAGCAACGGTTTTACTACAGTACGTACGTTGGTCTGTAATAATATTATTATTATTATTAAATATTATTTAAGGGGATAGTGTTAGTGGAGCATATCACCAAGGGGCGGGAGTATTTTAATTTGTATATGCAAGTCTATTTTTCTGTCTATTTGCACAATATCTGGAGACCAAACTGATCTGCAGAACTGAAATTTAACACGAAGCTTTATTTCTTCATAAGAAAATTGTGGAATTTATGGTGAATATCTGCCACTCCATGGGATTTTTATGTGGGAATTTTATCAAATATCTTTACACTTTTGTAGTTGGTTTATGGCAGCAAGAAAATAGCTAAATATCTAAATTTGTATGCAAAGGAGGTTCAGTCACACATCAGTTTCTCATGGGACATAATAATTGAATTAAAAGAGCTTGTAAACATAAAATATAGCTTGAAACTTCAGTAAACCCTGTGGAAAAACACTTGGTGTGAAGTTCTCTCATCTTGGTCTACAGCTATCTTGTAACGTTAATAATTACCTTTCTCAAAACAAATTCCGTCATATATGTAAAACAAATTAGAACAGTTCAATTTAATTTTACTATTAATATTTTAAATAATACAAAATAATGTGAAAAATATAAGGATGATTTCATAAATAAAAGAACATCTGCTGGTTCTGAGATCTTTACATAAAGATCTGGAAAAGGTGGTACCTCCATTGCACCACATTGGATGTAACGGATTCAAGAAATGGAGTGAACATTACCGAATATTTGCTTGAACGTTCTCCTTCCTTCTGTTCATTGTTTATCTTTCTCTATAAGATCGTATAATACTAAATACCATATAATGTTAAGTTACTCCAAATGCAGTGCGTGGAAAACAAATGAAAGGTAATTTTTAATTATTTATGCTTACAATATGTTGCTCTATAAATATACAGTTAAAAATCATTCTCATATCTAGACAAAAATTTATTTTATTAGATATTAATATACCTAAATGTCATTCCTATGTAAAAATAATAAAAGTTTTAAGAGTTACATTCATTTATAAAACCGAGTCCATACATTCTAGACACAGTTTAAAAAATCGCACATAACTGAAGACTCCTCTCTCATTGTGATAGCATTTTTCTTGTTGTTGTTTTGGAATTTCTGCGACCTAAGCTTATAGCGTTTTACATTATTCTTGTTATATTTTATATGTCTATTGTTTGTTATATATTGTAGAAAAATGGTTGTACAGTTGACAAGCAAAAAAAAAATAAATCATTCTCTCACATTTATAATATTTTATTACTATTTTAGATTTTATTTGATTAAAAATGACTTACTCAGCCACTTCATTACAAAACAATTTATTTACAAAATAACTTCAGCTGTTTAACACATTTTGAAACAATAATTTGAATTACCTTTATAAATATTTAGGTATAAGCCACATATGTTTTAAACGATCCCTTTTATCTGGATATACAATTTAATTTTATTCTATTAACAACTTCCTCTAAAAGCGACGTTTATATTTTAATAGAAACATAACTAAGTCCTAAATAGTATTACAAAATTACTTAGGTTGTCCAAACCTAAGATATAATTTGAAACACCTACTAGAAACATTAATTTAAATTTTAAACCATTCAAAATCATAAATAATTGTAAACACTATCTTGTTTTTAAAGTTCTTTCTTTGTGTAAGGTTTTTGATAGTACTGTAAACCATTCTATATACCTTACAGAGAAGAAGTTTCTAATTAAGCTTGGTTTTCAATATCTTTTTCATCTACATATTTTATTAACAAGGTGGGAAATGTTGGTTCGATGCTATAGAGTTAAACTCCATTCGTGAGCTGCGTGACTGAATAAAATCCCTTACATTATGCATCTTAAATTATATTGAGAATTTCCCTTCATCTAGAAGACACTGCATAGCTGCTGCGAACCAGACCATGTTTATTAGTAGTCTAGGTGTTTCTGATGTGGAAACGATGCAAGAAGTTCATTTTTAACGTCATCATCGTCGTTTAACGTATCTCTTCAGACAGACATGGAATACAGATTATAAAATCTCCAACGTTGTCGGATTTGAGACACTGCATTATGTAGAAGGGGAGTTTAACTCAATATTTCAATAAATTTGGTGTTGTATGTTTACTAAAAAATATCCTACTCGATTTTTTTCATTTGATATTTACTTGTTGAATTTTTTATGTAGAAATGAAATATATACCTGCAGAAATAAACTGTTTATTTTATTTCGTAATTCTTTAATGCTTCTTTTGATATTCTTATAAAAGATTAATTCACAAACAGAAATGCAGAAATACATTTAAGTTTTTCTTTAATCACGGGATTATTTGAACTAAGTTTATATTTTTATGATAAAACACGTATAGAAGTACAAATCTTGGTATAACAAAAACTCTTCAGATTGGAAACGGTAAATAATTTAAATTGCTTGCTCAAGTAAGCTGTTGTTAATTAATTACTAAGCTCCGGCTTAATAAACCAAGTCGTGAAGTTATAATTGTAAACATTTTTAATTACTTTCAAACAGGGTTTTTGTATAAAGTAAACAATATAGAGTTATTTGGTCTTTAATCAATTCCGAAGTAAACCTTACTTTTTGTAAGGGCGATACTTTTAAAGAGCTCATAATTAATTTAAATTTAATATTTTATTAGATGTGTTGTATTTAAAAATGTTTTTATTTGATTGAACACTAAATAATAATGATTAATTGATATCTTATTACGTTCTGTTTATTCTCAAAGATTTAAAGCAAATTTGTTACTCAGATATATAGTACTTTTGAAAGCGTATTTATCAGAGTTACAAACGACCTTAACTTGAATATAAATTAATATGATATAGTTTTAGCTCACTGGTATAACATTTCAAGGGCTAGTATTAGGATCTTGAAAATTATGAAATTAATCTACCTTAATAGAAGCTAAATAAATTCTTAATTAAAGTAGTAATTAAACTCTTAAAAAACATTAATATATTCAAGAATTAGTAATGTATGTTATATAAATGCTTTTTAAGGCAATTAACTTGTTAATAGGTCTTTCTTCAGGACAAATGTTCATTAAAATCTGTTAACAATTACAAATAGAATAAATTTACCAAGTAATACGTAGCAAAATAATTACGGACAAAAAAATATTTAATTGTATCATTTTGTTTTTGCTTTAACACAAACAAACGTAACGATAAAGTAACTTTTAAGGGAAATATACACTTAAAGTACACATAATGAGTATTTTAGTACTAATAATTGTAGATTATTAATGATATAACCATGTCTAGTTATTTTAACTGCGGTCTTACGTCATTGTAATCAATTATATAAATTGAAGTGGTTTGGGAGAATTGTTGAATTTAGTGAATGTATATATTGAATATTGACTCATTGAGCTAACAATTAACTTAATTCTTTTTCCATTGATTGTAAACTTTACTTTTCTAATCAGTCATGCAAGGGTTTGTTTAAGGTGGAGGAAACGATATCGTTGCGGACAAAATTGATTAATATTAGATTAATTAATTTCGTCTAAATTAAGTAAATCAGCAAACGCACTAAGGCCTTCAAATTTTCCACCTACTCCTGTAAAGAAAACTATAACTCCAAATGATTAGAATGTACTGAAATGTAAAAGACATACAGCGTTATTAAACATTTATTTCATGAGAAATTATATTAAAAGAATGAGGGGAAATGAATTCCACACCGAAATTCTGTCCGAAAAGGAACATAATAATAAAAAATAAAGTTAAACTTACCAGTTTATGTTACTGCTTTAAAATATATATTTAATATATTTGATATCTCTTGTACTAAAGAAAGAACTAACGATGACGTCACCCTGTGTCTATTTATGAAACACTCTGGAAATTCCCCTACAGGTTCTTCACACATTATTTATTAAAATCACAAACATCTGTATAACATTCTTAAGGGTAAGTAATTTGTTTAGGTTGTAGCTTTAGGTTATTTTTAATTTATTAGCTTTGAAATAAAAAAATCTGTTTAAATAAAAAACAGTTTTTTATAAATGTTTACAAAATATTTATACTTCTAATGGCATCGTAACACATAAATAATTTTATGTACAGGCGACCTTTGGGTATAAAGTTGATCTTAAATCCATAAAAAAGTATACCAATAAATTATTTACTCAAAATAATCCTTTTATGCTATTATTATTACATTTTTGCTAAACTTTGTAATAAACATATGCTAAGATATCAGAATAATACATTTACATATTTGTAACCAGCAATAATACCTATCATAAAATAATTATAAATCCCATAAATCATAATGCTTGAATAGTCATAGTCATAGCAGTAATATAATTTTATTTTTACAATACAAGCCAGCAGTGATGAATTCGAACTGATTATTTTATTATGGATACTAGCCCTTTTAACCCCAGCCATTTTTCCATGGACTTGCCAGAAAGCCCAAGGCGATAAGGGACCGTAGTGCAGAATTGAGGGAAAATACTTATAGTTTTCTTATTTTTGAAGATAATTTTTAGGTTTTTATTTTAAATTGTTCACAAATAAGTGTACTCTTAGATGTAATAGTTAAAAAGTACTTTTACAGAATTATTTGTTTTTTTAGCGTATTTATACATATTTTTTTTAAATTTTTTTATAGTTTGGAAATACATAAAGGGTAGAAAAAAATTGTAGCCCCTGAAAAATGAAGCAATTTTGTTGTACACATATTTCTTACTACACAGACAAAATTTGAAGAACTTTCCTTGATAAATGCAGGAGATATATCCAATTAATTGTATTCCTGCATAAGCACTTCTTCATATATTTCCAAATACACGTCAGTAGAAGTATACAGATATGTATACTTGTTTTTGTACTTTTGAAATAATAACAATTGTAAAATAACACAAAATAATTGTAATGGTTTGTAAGACTCAAACTTGTTTAATTTTTCAAAAAAGTAAAAGAAATAATATTTACAATATATACATTTTATATAAACAACTCAATTCATTGTCTTCAAAAATAGCACATTCACTACTAATAATAGGGCACTTTGGGATTATACCGACCACACCAGTATGAAGAACACAAAAATATAAATTTATAGTAACAAACATGATAGAACGAAAAAACAACTCTTTAATTACAAAATTACAAACTTACAAGCATATCCAGGCATTGTTATCGGTATTGTTGTCGCTGTTATCTTATCTTTCTCGAGAATCCCGATTACGACAGGCCACGCGGCATCACATGATTTGCACGGTACATAATTGCATTTCCATTACAATTCAATTTATATTTCTGATCAGATACTCTAGAATTTGATATTTTACTGATAGGTACTATCTCGAGGGATGTTTTTCTTTCGTTGACATCAGCGCGAAGGCATGGCACTCGCATTTTGGGTGGCGGAGTGTGATCAAGAATAAAAACAAGTTTTGAGTGTTTTTTTCAATAAAGAGTTTAGTTTTAGTTTGATCATGTTTGTTTTTATTGAATTTTTGTGTTTGGAGAAATGTAGAGATAAAACACGGAAGTACAAACAAACTACGCACCAGCTGAACGGGCGGCGAGACTCTGCAATCACGTTATCTACTAGACGCTCGACTTTGACCTCTGTCTGAGGATGGGGAGGGGTTTGCGATAAGACAATTCCTGTTTTATATTGACGAAATATTGTTCTACGCTAATCTAGTAATCAGTAGAAGCAAAATGTCAAATAACGATTCATGTCTGGGTTTGTCGGTATAATCCCAAAGTACCAATAATAGTGTTTATCAAAGTGTTTTCACTCACTGGTAACTTTTCTCTACGACGTTTATTCATGTTTTTTTACTAATAATACAATAAATCACACGAAAAACAACCGCTTTCAATCACGCAAACTAATTGAGGTTATAAGTCAGCATACAACAACAATGCAACTGAAGTCGTCTGACAGCTGACATTGACAAATAAACTACGCTCAACGATGACGAAATACGATGCCAATTGGAAGGTTTATTGTTTTTGCATGTAGCCCGTTTCTTCACCGACTACTATACCGAAACTGATGGCATTTGGACATATTATTAGCCAGCTACATTAAATTCTCGAGACGTCCGGTATATCGGACGTTGGGCATTTTAGCTAGACCACCTCTGTCCGATATATCGGACGCCGGGGCTAAAAGGGCTAGAGCAGTTTCCTTTCAAAATAGTGGAACGGCGTGTTTTCGGTAGCTGAAGGAACAAAGAATAGGAGAACAAGCACTAACATGACGAAACAAACCTTGCCCTATGTGACTAAAATTTTAGGAAACAATATAGTAGGGTGTTGACGATAAACTAGATACTCTTCTATTTCCGTTTTAAACTCGCCATAACTATCCATAATTGTACATTATTAATGCTTTCAGACCCAGCTTTGTAATAAATAAGTAACAGCGTAGCTACATTTTTTGTTTATGCCACTGAAAAAGATGTCAGTAAAAGTTGCGCTATTTTAAACACAACAAAATACATAAAAAACTATTCGGTTGTGGCTATATTCTATAAAATCAAATAAAAATTACGTTAGTTGCTAATAAATAGATTTTCATTTTCACAACTATTATTACAACTTCCTAACACGGTATTAGTTTCACATAATTGGGAATTTCATGCATTATCACCTTTTGACCTTAACTTTAAAGCGATTTACAAAGCAACTTTAGTGAGCATTCCCACAAAATAGTACATCAGTCCACCATCTATTCTGAGGAATTGAGCCACTTGTCTTTTCCTGTTCATTTCACAATAACAATACTCAAGAAGAAACAATATACAACATAATCATATGTTTCTATTCAGATTTTCTAACTCATTAGCTTCCCATTCTTTTGGAAATATAATTACAGTTAAACAAATGCCCAGGACTGATAACCCTATAGGCAACTTTTTCTTTTAAAATACAGGCAGGCAAAGGTTACTCGCAAAGGTTTTGAGAACTAATTTCCAATCTATTACATATAAAATACTCAATTATGCTCCTAGTAATTTTATATTTTTTATAATAAACCACCACTCAAATTTTTCTTTATTTTCAAACAAATAGAAGTTTTTGAAAAATTAATTTTGAATAGAAAAATGTTCCTTGTATGAATCTTTTGAGGTCATCGAGGAGCTCGTTGTAAAGTTTGGGGCCGAGTTATAAAAAACGCTTTCTCCAAAATTCTAAGATTACCTCAGAAAAGTGAAGCCTCGCACCATAGCGAGACCAGCGTACACCGTTACGGAAAGAGAACCTTTCGTAAAGATAGTCGGACTCGCTGGTCGTCAAAACACTATATGACATGCAGCAAGTTAACTTCCTGCATACAGCATCTATGGTCCGCATATTAACTGTTTCCCGGTGCGAGATACATGGTCGAACCTTCTCAAGCAAAAAGTAAAACTAACAGTTGAGTTTTAAGCCATTGGATACAATCCATGTACTCCCTAAATCTCTGCAAATGTTCATAGTACATCATGGTATAAACATTATAGCGAATATCTTTACATTGGTCATATAAGTAACGATAATTGCGAAAATAAATTAATAGGAGAAAAAATGTTTTAAAGAAGTTCATTACAATCGTATCACATTTTAACATATGGCTTGCTACCGTAACACATACATCATATAATGTTGAGTGATCTGCTATAAAAAAAAAGTAATGCAAACATTTTGAACGTATATGTAGTAAGATGTCCCAATAAAGATGTCTTTAGTATGTAAATTTTGCATTTAACTTTCTTTCTACATAGACTAGTTTATTTATTAATAATATAAATTAATTAATTAATGTTATGATAGCGTATTTCTAACTATAAAATTTGATTGAGCGTTACTGAAACCTAGCACTAAGTAGGTAAACTCAATTTAAATTTTATCTGTCAGCGAAATTTTTTCTGTAAGATTGACTTTCTTGCTACCTATCTGCAAGACATGGAATGAAATGAGATGTACACTGAAATGAGATAGCAATGCCTGTTACGTGACATAACGTAGTTTAGTTTACTCTACCTTAGTGTAAACCAATCGACATAGTAGGTTACAGTACTGAAACTTTGTTTGGAACTTAGTAATGTTGATTCTTTTACGAAGATTGATTCTTTCTTCTAAAAGACATGGAATACAATTGCCAAATAAAATTCTGAGATGAGAGTGTACCCAAAGAAGTAACATCTATACAAGTACCAGACAAAAGGTGTAGTAAACTGGAGACCCTGTCAAAGATGTGCAGATGGTTAGTAGAGTAACCCGGAGGATAGCCCCGCGCTCTGATTGGTCGAGAGCAGGTCACGTGATCCAAGATGGCGGCTAAGCCCCGCCCCCTGACGTCACTCTCCCCACACGCTGACGGGGAAAATTCCCTCGCACGCGGGAAAAATGCGGGAAAAATCCCCCACACGCGCGGGGAAAAAAAAAAATCCGTCAAATGGCGGGAACCAAAAAAAGTGGCGGGAACTTTGAAAAATCAAATACTTACATAGCAAAAAAACGTGTTTATTTTAAAAATTTTAAGAAAAAAACAATGGCATCCTCCCGTGGATGATCACCCGACAGATTGGACAACGTAAGAGCCTATGGGCACATTGTGGGCACAGAGTGTGTCCACAAGGCCTCAACCCTACCGTCGGCAATCTGTCCATACAGACACAGCAGCGAACGTGCCTAGCCGGGGGCGACGGTTCCGGTTCCTCAGGGTCGATGTCGTAGGGATCCCTCGAGGCCGCCGACTCCATGCTCTCGCCGATGCCGATGAGCAGACCCTCCAACGAAGAGCGCACTTCCCTCCAAAGCGCGTACGCTATCACGAGGCTCTGGTCACGGGGCGTCTCGTCGAGAAGATGGTCGACGAGCCAGAGCATATCCCTGAGCTCGGCCCTCAGGGTGGACATCGCAACCAACGCCCCCACAGTGCACGCCACGGGAGCGTGCGCCGGCGAAACAAATACTTGAAGGAAATGGTCCAGCACCAGTTCCCGTAACCTCTGCCGTGCCACATCTACTCCTGATGCAGCTGTAGGAGGCTGAAAAGCAAGTAAGGTATCACCACTACTACTAATACTACTTACTACTACTACTACTACCACTACTACCGGTGGACACTTACCCTTCTACAAGCGCCGGTTCGACCCGTTGAGGTAGAGGGTTGGGTCGTGGGCCCAGCAGAGGACCGGGACGTCGAGGGGGCCGGGGCGACGGTCGCTACGTTGGACCCACCAGAGGACCGGGACGTCGAGGGGGCCTGGGCCGGGGCGATACTTATCCTCGGAAGTCGCCGCGGCCGAGGAAGCGGCATCGTCTGGAGAGGGAGCCTGCGGGCTGCGGCCCGGGGCGGTGATGGAGACGGTGGTAGAGGCATACCCGTGATGGCAGCCTCCAAACACTTCCCAGGGTCCCAGCAGAAGGTCCTCAACCGCTGTGTCATTGAGAGGCCTCTGCCTTGGCCTCGGTCCAAAAGCCCACGGGTCAGGAGACTGCAAAAAAAACAAACCGTAGGAAAATAGCAAAAAAACACGAGACGGACAAAACAAGGAAGCCAATTGTACTTACACCGGGTATCAGGTTCTCCACGGTGGCATCCGAGTCATACTCCTGGAAAGAAAAAACAATTCAGTCCCTAACGCAAACAAACACGCATACAAACACAAAACCAACACAAGCGCACACGTACCTCCACACTGTCATCAGGGTCAGGCGACAATGGGGAGTCCTGGACCTCGGGGTGGGGATCGGTTCGGGGGTCATCGTCGTTGCCCTTCAAAAAACAAAAACAAATTGTACCCAATCGGAAAAACGGAATCTAATTATTAATTCTATAATAGTAATAATAACATTACCACCAATCGAGGGGCTTTCCGCGGAGGCGGTCCGTCGTCGTCACCAGCAACGAGGGGTGCTGCAACGATAAGAAGGCCCACCAGTATCAGCATCAAGCGAGTGTAGCCGACTCCGGGAGGCAGGCGTGCTCTGCAGAGAATCGCTATCAAGGCCGTAGACACAGTCATAACTCCCACGGAAAACGCCAACACAAGGTGCCTGCAACTGTACATGATTGCACAATGCTGGATACATTCGCAGCAGTCGCTTATATGCAAGCGCAGCGTACCCCCCACCACACGTGCGTTTGTCCTTGTTGCAACGTGACCCAAGTTTCCACACCACCCAAGGGGTAGGGTCCCGGCGCGTTAGGAGATATTTTACGTGGCTCCTTCCCCAGTAGGCCTATCCACGTGTGTGTAAAGAGCCCCAACCATCGCTCTTTACGGTGGTAGCCACTCCATAACAAATTTGCTACCTCCCAACATATTTTTTTTTTATTTTACAATTTTTGTATTTTTTTTCTTTGTAATCCTTGCTAGTGTAACAAGCCGCTTTACTCGGAGAAGCCTTTCAATGCAACCCGTAAAACACTCGCAAAGAAACATTTTGTTTTTTAGTATATTTTTTTACATCTCTTTTTTAGCAACTAGAGCGAGGCTCGTACCCCTGGACTTACGGAGGTTAGGCCTGCCATAGAGGTATCCAAACACACACACACACAACCGCCCCCGGACTTACGGAGTTTAGGCCTGCCGTAAGAGCAGTTGAAAACCCCAGGACTTACAGGTTTTACGCCAGCCTTAGGGGCTTGCCACTCACTCACCCCGCCCTAGAGCCTTTTTTAAAGCACAAGCATATGTACAGTCACTATTATGTTGAGGTAAAATACATTGAGCATCGGAAACAATAGCCTCCTTACTATCTACAATATTCCTATCAACTACGTTATCGTGAAAACGAGACAAAAATCGAACTTTTTCTAACCCTGTAGTATATACAGTAGCGAAGGGTTTACAGAGAGCGCGGACGATATCTTCGTCAAAAGGGATCCCTCCGTCATTCCAATTAATATGATGAAAGTGACGCACCAACCAACGGGCGGTTCTAGCCGCTTTTGAATCTAATTCGGTTACGCTGTACGGGGGTTTGAACACTATGTGTGAGCGAAACAGATGATGACTGACCACAACAAACTCCTTCACAATAAATCGGTTCTCATTATCCTTGAATGCATGAAACTCCACTATCGCTTCCATTTGGCCAACGTTTAAAAAGGTCAACTTCCTGGACCAGTCTGCAAAGTACGGGACTAGGGATGTCGTTATACTCCACGTCCTCCTCCTCCTTCTCGCCAGCCAGCAGACACCGAACAACACTCTTAGCTGACACCTCGATGGAAAAGAGATCCCGTAGTGCGATGTAGACCGACGGGAGGTTGTTAACGAACTGAACCCACTCGGTCTTGTTAAGCGTTAAAGAACGTTCCCCGTCATAGAGATACGCATGCATTTGACCAAAGACGTTCGAAACCCTGACATCCTCCCCACTGTCCACCTTGATATTCAACCTCTGCGAGGTCTCCAAAGCCTGAGTGATACAGTTGAAATTCGGAGCAAACTGATTAAATACATCGTGCGACCAGTAAACGCTCCCCTTCTTACCATGGAATAGCACCCCGAGAGAATCGCCTCTGTCTTTAAACAACCCCACAATTACACATTTTGATAGATCGCTACCTAAAAAGTAAACCGACTTTAGGAAAATACCCGTTAACGAATTTATGCGTTCCTTACGCCTGGGAACCTTCGCAGGTTCCACGTCCATCACTGAAGCCTGCATGGTCCCGTCTGACCGTAACCCCTCACACTACCCCTTATATACCACCCAATTTAGACCAATCAGCGACGTGCTTATTTCGACCAATGGAAAAGCAGCAAATTAACGAAGTAAGGGTTCCGTTTCCGCGTCTACCTCCTCTTCCTCCTCCTCCTCTTCGTCAGAGTCAAAGTCTGAATCGTATTCTGAGGAAAACCTAACCCTAATTTGGTCGTAGTCCTTCACATCGTATATATCGGCATTGGAAGAAAACTTGTAGCAATTAATGTGGCCTTTTTTAATAATTTCCCGTTTTTGTAAAAGTAAAACAGTTACAAACGCTTCCACGCCCATTTTGAATGTCACCGAGTGGATGAGAGCTAATGAATTCCAGCACCCAATGAAGTCCAGGTCCCGTCTGACCGTAGCCCCTCACACTACTCCCTTATATACCCAATTTAGACCAATCAGCGACGTGCTTATTATGACCAATAAGAGGGCTAGGAAATACGGTTAGATTTAAATTTTCTAATTGTAACGGACCTCGTATGTGTAATCGCTACAATACATGCAGAACTCTAAATCATCCTCAACAGTGTGTTGTAGATACGCCAACACGAAACCGTCAAAGGCGGGAAAATCCTTGACGTAAAATATTTTAGAGTGGAACAGATGCCACTCTTTCACATTAATGCTTAGTTCACCAACAGAGCTAACCCTCTTTCTTGAATATTACATTAGCAAAATCCTCAAGAACAGTCTCGTCGTATCCTTCGCTAACAGGTTCATATCTCTCAAATATGATTCTAAATGCATCAAACTCTGGGAGTTTGCTTACACCGTAATCATCTCCGTAATCAGACTCGCCCTCTTCTACATCTAATTTATTAGTGCTAACAGTTACGTTATCTTTAAGCAGTTGAAGAGTTATGGTACACTGGTTAGGCCCCTCCCGGTCAGACATGATTGAGCTAATGAAGTCTAGCATCAGGAACCCTCAATTTATACAATTACCAACCCCCAACCCTAACAATACTGTGTTGCGTTATCACGGAAGGGTTCAAGTAGAGCCTGTAATCTCGAAAGAAACGGGTCGTACATACCAACTAACTGATCCAAAATCGTAATCGCACCTCCAATGTATGAATCCATATAGTAGCACCCACAAGTGTCAGGACCTGACGTAGCCTCGGGTCGTGACCACACGCATTCCTTGAAATGGTCGTAATTATAAGGGTCACTGGGTACTCTAACTGTAGGTCTAAATTGAGCAAAGAGTCTTCGCATACCCTCGACCTTGCAGAGTAGTTCGGTCTTTAATTTTAGGTATCGGATCGCATCGAGCGAGTCAGACTCGTTTAGAAAACTGTTTAGCTCCTCCATGACACAGAATGAGACACACGTACCAAATTCAGCTATTTATAAGAGTTCCCCCACCACCACCACCGCTCCTACATTATACGTTGTACCGAACCTGTGAGCACTGTGTACGCCATGTGGGAGTCATGCAGTAGGAGACAGTATGCAGCTGTGTTTGGCGGGAAATTCTCCTTAGCTTCAAATTCCAACCTAACATCTACAGGTCCCGACTTGATCGAATCGTTCTGCTTGGAACAATCAATCACGTACAGAGGCACATGAGACGTGAATGTTTTAAAGTCAACCAGCGGAGACCCTGGTTTTTGATAGTACGAACTTTGGAATCGTGTGTACATGTCGTAAAATATACAGAGATCGCCGTGGACATTGTCGTAAGGGTAGTACTGTGAATTCAGATAAAGTTTAACATTCGTAAGGGCACAACGGTCAAAAGTAGAGGCGTCCTTTCTTAGGTCGTTCTTTCTACCGGTCTGAAAGGCCAGCACCACGTACCGAGGCTTTTCAATTTGCGAACTCGTTTTTATTGTCCAGCTCTGTCGAGTCGTTTGCGGTAGTGAAGGATATTCGTGGAGTTCCCAGGACCGAAACGGTAGGTGAATCAAAGTGTCTTTCTCAATCACGCGCAATAATTTTAATTTGTAACTATCTGACACTGTAACATGTGGTACACGCCACTCGAGCGATGTAATCTGAAAGTCGAGGTTTGACGCGTCCGGTGAGATAACGGCGTTGACATCCGTAGCTGACCTCAAGAGAACAAGCTCTTGCTTAACATTCGCAACAATTCTCTTGTAATCCTCGGCAAAACCCATCAAAAGTTTCAGAGGCACCGAATACGTAAATTCACCGGCCTCACTTGTCGTATTGGGACCGAGCCAGCACGCGTTTACGAGACACTTTTGCTCTTCATCCCTAATGGAGAGTAGTCCCTTTTATAGTACTCGTTTATACCTACATTTTTCGTCCTGTCAACCTCTATACCGCCTATCTCGTACCTTACATCGTCGAATAAAAATGCGATGGCATTGTTTATTAGTGAGATACTGGCCTCACTCCCGTCAGCTTTCTTAGCACTCACTTTACCAGTGATGTGTATACTGCTTTCGAACGGTGCCGTAATTATATCCTGTTGACTTATCGGAATTCTGATTTCGTCGTTGTTCTTCAGAGTTGACGAGGCGTAAGGCTTATGAGAGTGAAACTCCCAACCTGTAACAACTTCATCATACTCTGCGGCCGACTCTATTGCCAGTAGCGCCATATTTGAACCCCCAGTGACCCTAGAAACCGAATGTTTCGCGATGTTAACACTACCGTCTTCCGGTGTTTACTGGCCAATGCCTGAGCAGACACTTCTCTAAATACTAGACCCATTGCCGCTTCCTAATGTGCAAGCGTAACGAGACGGGTTTCGTTTCTAAAGTTGATTAAATCGCCGTTTTGGTCTCTGAGAGAGACCTCTATATTGTTCACCCTGCGGACGTTCACCGGTAAATAGATGACAGTGCTCGGTTTCTCAACTATTTTATACCCGGGAGCCACATCGGGGTAGAACTCGTGCAACACGTGTCCTTCCATACCGTTTTGAAAGGAACCGCGTGCAATGTTGCACTCGACACGTATCGTGTTTACCGCCATAATACTGACGGGGAGGTCGGACATGTGGATCTTATGAGGCTCCAGTTCCTTAGCGGTGAAACCAAGTACTGAGGCTACCGAATTCGGCTTTTCAAAATGTATCGCTTCACTGCACGATACTTCGGACTTTAGCGTGTTATTGTTTGCCTTAAGACTGAACGTCACACTTCCGTCAATGTGCGACTTGATATATTCTTCTATGTTTTCAATTTCATACGACCCCTCGTCTATCACTATTTCTTTGTCGACTCCGTAGTGGAACATGTCATTCACACCTCTTTCAATGTTTGGTATCGTATAGTACGTCGAGAGAACAATTAGACCAATCTCGTACTCTCCATCGCTCAAATCCATTGGTGGAAAGACCTCGCAAGATACGTGCGGAGCAGCTCCGTTAAGTGAAAACATTACGCGCCAGAAACATTAAACACAAGTGACCGCAGACTACTGAGTCCTCAGACTGTTTACGCTCATAGTTATACTGTACGCTCACCCCTGATCCAAAGTAGGATACGAGTTCTACCGGCGGTCTCAGATTTCCAAAGCTGTCAAAGTAGTACACTCTGTCTCCGAGTTTCTTATAACAGACCCAGTGCGTACCTTCACCGTGGGAACTGTCCAGGTTAACTATGGCCGACTCGTACTGCCGCGGGGTCTTGGGCAGTGTGTCCCTCATGTAGACACCTCGAAAGTTTGGAATATTGAGGTAGCCTCGCATAACGGATCAATTCGTGGTTTGTTAGAGGTTTTATCGGTATCGAGATTGTTGTTTTTTTTTACAATACCTCTTCTTTTTCCTCACCCCACCCACCTCCCCTCTTTGGATACGGTTTCAGGTAGAGCCCTCTGCCCTTAGGTTTACCCCTCCCTCGCTTTGTCTTTGGTTTTTTCTTTTCTCCCACCCCCAAACGCTGTTTTAGCTTTCATTGCTGCCGTCACTGCTAAGGCCGCGGCCCTTTCTCCTACACTAGCGTCTCCCGATTTCACCCTTTGCCAAGCTCTTTCGGCCAATTCCTTATCGGCCTCTCGCCGGTGTTCTAAATCCGTGTATTTCGAGTACGCTATATCGTGGAGCTTACAGGCAGAAATCGAGTTTGTTAATACCCCTATCACCCCTTGCCAATCTCACCCCTAATCTCGTACCTGGCCCACAGTACTGATAGCCGCCGGGAAGGTGTAATTCGACAGGTAACGCGTCAACAGCACGGTTTATTATGGTGCCTACAGCGGGCAGTGCGTTGTTCAGTACGCTGGTCACTATACCTCTACCCCGCTTGACAGCTCGTTTCACTCTGTTTGAATTACGTTTGTGGTTCGCCATTTATATACCGTATCACTTTATACAACTGTTTGAGTAGCGATTCACGCACACAAGTAATCTGCAGTACGTCGAAGATGTCCGCCTCGGATTTTGTGACAGTACCGGTAAACTCGTCAAACTCCAGCACGTAACTGTCTGTTATAAAATAAATACGACCGTTTTTTATATCTGAAACCTCCCTTTATGGACCCCGGAACACCGGGGAGTACGCTTGAAGTCATCCCCAACATGGTGCCTGTGAGGGTGCATTCGTTTAACTCTACAACAAACTTGTCATCGACGAAGACGTAGGTTTTACCCATATTACTGTTTAACGCTGCATTGACTTTCTTAACTCTGGTATGTACGATTCTGCTAATGGGTCTTTGATTGGACAGTCTAAGTGACGGGTAATCTATAACGTATAGAGTTCTGTCTACGATCATGACTACGTCCCCGTTCGGTCTCTGGTACACGGCCGAAACGTTAGTAAAGTCTGACGGTAAGAAAGTCAACCACTCTGTAATTATCATAGGATTGGTAAACTCTTCACGCGTTCTATGGGCTTCGTTTAGGCTTAGTATCCAAACGTATTTACCGAAAAACGCGTATAGTCTGTTTTCTCACTACTAAGAACGTGTTGAGTTTGTGTCTTAAATTACAAATGTCCAAATCTGTAGGTGTAGGCGTAGGCGTGACCTCTATTGGTCTATTGGTAGCCGATGTTGTCGTCGTAGTTGATGTTGTTGTTGTTGTGGATGGTGTTGTAGATGTTGTAGTGGATGTTGAGGTGGAGGGGGCCGGTGGTCCGTAAATATACTGTATTGCCATTTGATCATCTCTGTCTAAATCATATTGGTAAAGATTTGAAATACCATGTGGTACAAAATAAAAAGGATACATTATAGACGACGAAAGTGATGAATGTTGCAAGCCTAGAGCGTGTCCAATTTCGTGTAATAGAACCAAAAAGAAGGAAACTTTTCCGGGCGCAGGTAGATCCATTGTATAATCCCAATCTTCTTCACCGTCCATATGAACATCTGTCTGGTTCATCCCCAATATAGGGAGGAGAAAGGCGTGACCCACTGAACCACCCCTACCATCAAAACACTCTACTGCAATTTTTCCGTAGATAATACGAAAGATGTTTCCTGGGAGTGATACTTAAAATGATTGTGGGACTTATAGGGTCCCGCCGGAAGGTCAGGTTGGAATGTCTTGAGAATAGGGCGAACGCATCCCGACATAGTTGGTCATACTGATAATTACTACCGTACATAAACCAGGTAATATCGTTTTTTTTTTCCGCCATCCGTAGTTTGGGTTTGCAGTGAAAGACGCTATTAACTCGTCTGAATTGTCGCATCTGGGCTGGTTCATTAAGTTAGTCGTCTCCTCATTTACATATCCGGTCACATTCAAGCCGAACGTCTCTTGAAACCTAACGATCGCCTGTGTAATGTCTGTGGATAGCTCTGAGGTATTAGTATCGAGATAGCCGTATCTCTCCAAGTACAGCAAAGTTTTATTAGCAGCAATCAGAGGAGCTACACATAGAATAAATACCAAGACCCGCATCTCGCCAGGTTTCTAAAGTAAACTGACGGTAAAAATGTCAGCAACTCACATATAAATAAAACCATCACGGTTTCGATCTAACCCTGCTCACTGGATCTCTAAAGTATGGGTTGACCAATGTTGAAGCTGATCCACTCGTCTTTATCGGTTAATTAGTGTATAGCGTCCAGCGTCGGAGCCAGTAGTTTGTACATACCGTAATAGACCTCGCTCAGTACTCTCACTAGGTAATTCATGGACACCGCGTCACTCATTTCGGTAGGAACTCCCAGATTAGTGACTTTACCGGTTTGTGCGTTCCAATTTCGCCCCGCTCTGTTCATGGCGTGTTTTTGAAAGTATTTCAGATTAACAGCTTCGCCCTCGTATAGAGGCTCTTCTATCTCGCTCAGACGCATACGTCCAAAACTCCAGTAGCCGTCTTTCATCTGAGGTAGAAGTGATAGTGCCCTATCTACATATCGTTTAGTCGTAGCGTCCGTAGGCTCGACTGGCCATCCAACCATGCAGAGTCTGAAATTATCGAATGTAACGGTAGAATCTGTAATACTCTTGATAGGTTGTAGGGGTACGTAGTTGTGACAGAGTCACAGCATCGCCCAGTCCCTCACCATCGCTCAAGTTGATTATTCTTCTCTTTTTTAGCGTCTATTATCTCAGTATCGAACTTTAGTGTTCTTTTGTTTAGCGTTCGCAAGTTGACGGCGTCCGCCTTCGTTCGTGGGGTCAGCTACGTTAGGTAGTCTATTATTTCTGGCATCGAGTTTATTCGCATTTAGTGTCTTGAGCATAGACCGGGTCATATCTGTTTTGGTGTCTTTTAATTTCTTGTCCAAGGTCTGCAGGTTTACCCCGTCGCCAGCGGAGAAGAGGATCAGCCATCTGTCCGAGTCTTTTGTTATCACATTCCCAGACGTTACCATCACTACTTCTTTTTAAAGTGTTCGTTTTTAAGATATTTTAGCGTCACTGCATCTGTATCCCCAGTGGGATCACCTATCATGCGCAATCTGTAGTTGTCAAACCTGTAATATTTGCTGTCCGTGTCCTTATAGGGCACCTCACTAGCAAGACGGCGAAGAGTCAGAGCATCGGTCCAGAGTATAGCATCACCTATGTTGCTAATCCTGTTACCTTTAGCGTCCATCACATTTTTCTTGGATACAAGCGAAACGTCAGACACAGTCTTGAGGACTGCGCTATCCACATTATTTTTCAAGGTCTGCAAGTTTACAACGTCTAGACTCTGCTGCGCATCGGCCACGTTACATAACCGTTTGCCTTTGATATCGTAGTTGCCGTCGACTGTGAGACTGAATCCTTGTCCAGGCGGCCCTCTCTTACCGGCCTCACTACCGGTGCGACCAAACTTGTCCACGCTCATTTTCGAAACTGTACATTAAGGGGTTTTGTCTATACATTTATACCAGAGCTCTGTATCTGGCGTTACCACTACCGCTTATGAGTTTTTAGCTCCCTCAGCTCTTCTACGATGTTAATAATCTCGTTTTTATGCCCCGTATTACCGGCCTCGGCGGGGCTTACCAACACTCTTAGCCTCTCACACAATTCATTCGGGTCGTCATAGTACACAGGGTCCAGGACGTGACAGGTCCTTGAATCCCTTACCAGTGTGTGTTTTGGGGAATAACTTTGAAATTACGAGCTCATATTTTGTGGAGTTGTTACGGTTTATGTTGCTTTTATAATTGTAACCTCTTTTGTGCGCCCTGTGTCCGCTTCATTATATCCCTGTAAGCGTGTAAATCGTTTTTCGTCGTACTCTTCCTTGAGTGGTGCACGTTTGAAGAGCAATTCATAAAGACCCTTTGTAGGCGTGTAGTGCACGTCGTCTATGACTATACTGCCGTCATTATCGAAAGTTAACGGTTTGTTCCCGACCATTAGTGTACTGT
Source organism: Homalodisca vitripennis (assembly GCF_021130785.1). Taxonomy (NCBI): domain Eukaryota; kingdom Metazoa; phylum Arthropoda; class Insecta; order Hemiptera; family Cicadellidae; genus Homalodisca; species Homalodisca vitripennis. The sequence goes on from NW_025776525.1 coordinate 137,565, forward strand.
TTTCGTAGCGTGGACCGTATATGGAATCAATCTTTCTATTGCTGGGAATGTCCTTCATTAGTGCCTTCATGTACTTGACAGTCCAACGCGTTCTGGAATGAATCTTTGACCCACTGTGAGGCCTCCAGCTGACCTTCGGCCGTGGAGAGGGCCGTGCTTACGTCGGGTACCGTGGTTTCCAGCACTTTATTGTGTACAGCTGGTACTGTCGGAGAAGACGTTACGGGTGGAGAAAACTTGGTTGGTTCGTCTTTTATACCGTCCTCGTCATGCTCTTCTTTTGGTTCCCCTTTAATATCGGGGTCCTTGGTTTGCTTTCGCAGTTCCGAGAGGAGGGGTTTTGTACTGTTTTTCCAGACGGACTTCGGAGGACAGGTTTCCTTGTTTGAACTCCTTGTACTTTCGTTTAATAGCCGTTTCTTAACTTTGATATCTCGGCCTTTAGCTGTTTCTCGTTCCGCTCCATCTTTATCAATGATGACACCATCTGTCCGTTTAAACAATTATATACACTCAATTTTTAAGGTAGTTCGACTTGTCTGAAGAACATTGCCCTTTTTTTGGTTTTTACGAAGGAAGTGAATGATTTCACAAAAGTGACGCTTCCGTAACCAGTTTTCTTGAAGTATACCGATCTCGGTATCTGTACTCGTCCCCGTGATCTGAACACAAAAGGTTCTCTTCCAGCCGTCCCTCCACTGGGGGATCTCGGGCCACTGTATACTTGTCGTTCTCTACAGTCTTATCCATAAACCCTTTTAACTGTGCGATGGGGTTTCTCACTGTACCGTGTATGTGAATTAGGTAAGAGTTGAGTAGCCAGAACTCACTCGGGATTGGCTCCTGTGAACCGCCTCCACGCCTCAAACTGCTTACGGTCTGTAATGCTATACACCCCGTCCCGCAGACTTATTCCGAATCTGTCGCAATACATGGGCACCGTTGGTAGAGCCGCCTTGAGAATTTCGGATGTAAAGAGACTCTGACACAGATTGTTTACGCCTGCAAACACTTTGTTCCTCTCGCCTCTCGGCAGTCCGTCAGGGACCGGGCCGTACGCTACGTTGTAGCTGATGTCACTGTAACACTTTGATGCCAGTACGTGTCTGTAGATTGTAACAGGTTTCCTAATAGGTATAGTTCGCTCCGTGAGAATGATGCAACGTGAGGCGTGTGGGATTTTACAACCGTAACTCTAACATTTTTTATACAGACTTGGGCAAACTGTATACCACCGTGCGCGTTTCTCAGCGGTACAAGCTTTCCGAATTGATCTGGGAAATGGTCTGAATCTGGACAAGAAGTTCTGTGATTCCCGCACAGTACACTTTAACATGTCTTTCGTGATACACAACTAGTTCAAATGGTAACACCTTTCTCTTGGCTCTTTTTCAAAAATTCTATCCAGATATCGCGGTTTATAAAAGCGTTCGCTGGACGAGATCATTAGCAGAATTACAGGAGGAATGGTTTGCACTGTACTCTCCTTGGCGTTTGGTGTCTCCAACACCTTCTATTGAATAGAAAAGCCGTGTGGTGGTCGTCCTGCTACAGTAATTACCGCAAAATTTTTTTCTTGTTTGGGTAGTACCATGTACACAGATTTTGAATTGACTTTGTGGAGTCTCTGGTTCGAGAACCCTCTAATGTCGTTATAAGTGTAGATCCTAACCATTATAGATCTTGAACAAAACTGTCGAGGACCTACGCGGGTACCTTCCATTATCAATGTCATCGTCCTTTGCTTATGACTATAAACCCGTGTCTGTCCTTCCAAGCCATACTGCACAAACTGCTTGAATTTTTCCAGGTCCATGTCGGTATTTACGTGATCGCTATAGGCGTAACGCAGGTTTATGTCGGTCTTGTTTGAACAGTATTATAAAGTTGGCATTGTCCCTGATAAGCTGTTTAGGTATGTGCGTGTACGTTTGCCCGAGATAAAACGTGTCTATGTTCTTGTGTCTGCCCATAGTGAAGTAGTTACGGATGTTTATCGTGTTTTTTTCGCAAGCTATATCGTCAAAAACCATAACTTGAGTTCTCTTTGGCCTCGTCCGTCGTAATGACCTGCGAGTTATCATCAAAGGCGAAATATCCAACTTCTTTCGGCATTACCTTTGACAGTAGTTGGTACTTTGGCTGATACAGAGATTTTGAAAATACGTACACATTCTCGAACCGTAATCCGTTCGGATCTAACAAGTAGATTGGAATAGTACGTTTGTCTTGCCACAGTTCGAGGGGCCTACAATCAGGCCTCCTTATAGTGTCGGGTAGGAGCGGGACCGTTCTTGTTTTTGCGACCTAATACGCTACCTATAAACTCGTCCATATTGCAGACTTTTAAACATTATACCTTGCTTTTACGACCTTCATTTTGGTAATGGAGTTTCCAAGACACCGCGTCACCTTTTATATTTTACTGTGTGTTTGGGCGAATAATGTCTTTGGAGTTTTACCCAGCTATCGTGGGTATGGTCAAAGCCACGCCACCGCACCAAGGCCTTGAGGCCTTTCCGCCTAAGAACTTTATCGACGAGATAGACGTTTCCTGTTTGCGGTTTCTTATCAGTTCCTGCTCATTAGAATCCGCCTTGCAAAATGTTGCCTCGTATATCTTGTAAAATATATGTTAACAGGTTTTGTAGGTTTTATTGCAAAGATTGTAAAACGTCTCGTTTGACCAATTGGGTAAAATAACCCTTTTTGAAAACTCCTTTGTGTCTGCTTATCCTAACCCGATCGTTTACATTGTAATTTAGGTTTTGTCGGCTTGATGGGTCTACTTTTGTTTATTCGGTCCGAGAATTCTGTTTTACATGTTTTCGTCTAACGTCTTTTGGTTTCATGCCGGTCGTTCCTGTGTACGGTACTGTTGTACTCATTAACTATAATAGGTAGGATGCTTAACCATTCGTAGCTACCGCGTGCCGTAAACATTTTATACATTTTTTCTTTAAGAGTTCTGTTTAGTCGTTCTACAATGGAACTTTTCAAATGTGATTGGGTAGAGTACAGGTTAATGTTGTGTTTTCCGTACGAGTTTGTTGACGTGAATGTTGTACCACTCTTTACCTTGGTCCGTTTTGTAAGTTTTTCATCTTATGTTTAGCTAGTATGGGACCCTAGTGCGGCTGCGACCTCTGCGCCGGATTTGTTTTTTATGGGTATGGCGAATGCGAATTTTGTGAAAACAGTTGAGCATCGTTAATATATACTTGTATCCTTTGTTCGCTCTTGCATGCGGAATCATCTCTACAAGGTCGGCCTGATAGAGATCGTTTAAGTCCTTTCAGCCCGTGACCTTGCGTCTAGGATTAATTTCGTCTAGCCGGTTTGTGCAGTTCTCTCGCTATAGCGTCCATGTTGGGAAGTGACCCTTAGGTGGTAATACAAGTGTATTTATAAATGTCTAAGTGGTGTGGTTTTGGAAACATCCACGTCAGGCACGCGAGTGTCTGACGCCCAGGTTAAACATTATTGGATTTGGAAGTCCGTCCCAGAAGTGACTGGTTGATTACTCCTTGACCCAATAATGCCCCATCCCTTATTCTTAGACATTACACATACATTCACGGTCTCAGGGACTTATTGGGGTTTAGGCCCACCCCGAAGGACCACATTCGTACACCGAAACCGTTCGAGGGCCTAGTCTTGTTCATCTCCATGCCCAAGTCCAAACCCCTTACTGAGCTCCCACATTCATACATACCCATTTGCACAGGGACGGTTGGAAAGAAGGGTGATGAAGACGACTGGAAGTGGTGCAGGACGAAGGGATGGGTGTTTACAACTTGGCGATTTTTGGTTGTTCGGGACGCCGAGCAGGACCCTTTTCGTTTGAGGTGCTTTTTGAATTCTACCTCCAGGCTAGGGAGATAGTCTACCTCGTTCACCACACCTTCCCAGTATTCTCTTTCTATAGCATCGTGTAGAAGGGCCTCTTCCAATTGTTCATTGTTGCAGTTTCCCATTCTTCTTTCGTCACGCGGTTGAGCCTGAGCCAAAAATTTAAAAACCTATACAGGCTATCCACAATGTCCCTGCGCTCACTGGCAAGAGTTTTAGGGATTTTCGCGCATAGGGTCCACGCTGTAAGCGGAATACCCCAGAGAGTTTCTAAATACATCTCATCGCCCTATAACAGCGCTCACAAGTCGTTACACCCGTATTTTGGCATAATGTGGTATTATAACATGAACCCGTCGTCACAACTTATTTGCCAGATCTCGCATTCGTCCGGTGATCGGGTTAGAAGCCATCTCTGCAGGTGACCGCACTGAGAGCGAGAGTGGACTGGATGTAGGAATGGTTGGAGCTATACTGGATACCTCCCAGGATGTAGGCTTGTGACATGACCGGTCATGTGACCTCCCCTCCACTTGGACGCTGAGCTCCCCGTGCTCCTGAAACACAGTTAGTTACAATGTTGACCTCACTTCTAACGATTCTGCAATTGATTTGTAAAATTGGTCTAAGCTCCTGGCATGGACAGGACCCGCCGCCACAGCAGCCATCCATCTCTGCCTGGGCATGGAGTCGGGCTCACCGTCAGCTGGAGCGGGATGCACGGCGCGGAGTGGCGACTTTATTTTTGGGAGGTCACGTCGAGGTAACCGCTCGCGCACCCGTCAGGTAGTGGAGTACGACTTCACCGTTTCTGAGTTGTGGAAGCCCCTACCTGGACCCCTGTGTCACCCCGGCATGGCTCCCGGGGACCGAGGGTCCCTACTCTCCAAGCCCTAGCCGCCTCTTCAGGTATGCAGAAGATTCGAGAGTAGAGAGGGGTTGCTTCATCATTTTGAAGAGTCGGGACCACGTGGTTTGCTACCGATCCTCAAGGGTGTATGGGACGAGTCAGGTAAGTCTTGCTGTATGTAATGTGTTTAGTTTTTTTTTTATGCTTTTTAAAGCCAAAAGGTTAAAGTGTCATAGGGGTCCTTCGAGTTTCCTTTTGGGTCCAGTAATTTTAAATAATTTGTGCTCCTCAACGGTTAACAATGTTCTTTTCTTTAGTAACGTCTTATTCTGTTTTCAACTATCTCCAAGCTTACATCGGTCTCACTCAGCACCATTTCTTTTTTAATTTGGAAAAGTTTAATGTTTTGGCTAGTTTTTAAATTTAGAGTAAGGCCTTTTAATTTTACAAACTTCAACTAGTGTGTTTTTATTTGTTGACCAGACAAGATAGGCGTAAGTCTTGGGGGCCCGCCTGAAACAAATTCAACGATGTGAGAGCCGGGGCCGTAGTCAACCAGTTATCATCGGTCTTCATCTCGCCCAAGTAAATCCCCTGTGGGGACCTTGTACATACCTTCCCTTTGTACGTAGGGGACACTGGTCTGTGTCGTAATAGGAGGACCTGGTTCTCCAGAGCTTCCAGATGTTCGTACAGCTTGAGTCTTGCTTGGGAGGTTGGTGTAGGCAGCTAGTACGGACGTTAACTGTTCTCAAAGGATTCACCCGACTTCGTCAATATGTTGCCAATTAACAAGGAGTACATTTTCATTTATTTCTTGTAAACGTGTTTACTTGGACCCCCGGACTTGTAAGTAATTTGTACAGGTCGCATGGTTCTCTAACAATTGATGTCTTTGTTTGGTTCTCTCTTTGACCGAATTTTACCCCAGAAAGAATTTAACATTAATTTAGCTAGGGAGCGAAGACCCCCGTTCTTCTCCAATTTTGGTTCGGGTCCAGGTGAATACCTTCGTGTTCGTGGTAACTATGAATGTACTTGACCTTGTCTTCTTCAGTTAGGCACCAGGAGGGGTAACCTGATGCCTCTTGTTTGATTTTTAAAAATTTGTTTATGAAGTCTGGTGAATAGACCCCCTGTCTCGTATCTTGCCACCTCGTACTCCCAGAGCTCATACATTTTCTACAATTTTCGTATCCCTTTTTCCACAGCCCTTGCGTATTTCCTGCATTGGTGTCCATGTCCCTGTCAATGCTCTTTCCTCGATGTTGTGATTTTTACACTCTGTGTTTGACGTTTCTAGACCACATGTACGGCATAAAACAAACATTAATTTATTGTTCATGCGTGCTGGAAGGGGGGATGATACAAATTTAGAGGAGGCAGGGGACTTTTACACTTGAGGAGGCCTTCGGCCTTCAAGCCTCTTTCATCTTACCACTCCTTGTCCCCTACACAGATTTTTGGGTGCCCCCGAGGATACATTCCACGTTTACAGACGTACGGGTAGAGTGAGCATACGTCCACGTACTGGATAGTTTCCCGTCCTCGCACTTGTGATATGATTTTGCCATTTCCCTGTCCTTCCCCCGAAGAAGGCATCTCTGGGGTTGAGCGGGAGTGTGTTTAGAATGGGGAGAAAATTTAGATAAATCCAATTGTTGTTCTTTTCTTCAGTTTTTGGAACTGACACTCCCACATTTCAACTACTTCATACCCTGCATTCTCAAAGTCGAGAAGTTTTAGATTTGGTTCTCTCGAACCTTAAATGCAGAGTATCAGAAGGGTCATCTGTAAGGGGCTCTTCCCTTTTAAAAGGAAAGCAATTAGGACACCCGTGGAAATAACAGCCCTGAAATTCATAGATTCGTTTCTCCGTCAAAACCGTTCTACTTTTAGCCCCTCAATTTTGATTTCTCTCCCCCGCCCCGCGTGCTGAATTTGAACACCGCGCTTTTCTTCCTCCCAAGACAGCCATTGCAAAGCGATAGGCGACTGAATGTCCACAAGACGGTATCCATTCTTAGGGATCAGACCGATGGTGTTTGGTTTTAGGAAGTTGCGTCTGAAAGCCAGATTGCATGCGCTTGCAATGGTAACGGCTTCCATGAAGGGAGGTCAACATTGCACTCTTTCAAGAAAATGTCTCTGAATTTAATGCACGCTTGCGCCAGTAATGTCTACATCTGAAATACAGTACTCGAATCAACTCTTTTTGAAAATGAAAAAAAAAACTACATTGTTAGCGACTTGTTCGTTATACCAATTTTCAAAATCTCTGTGGGTTTTTTCGAACAACGGTTTCAGGGCTGTAGTACTCCTTGGATGGTATGGGGCCTACATAATTTTGGTTTGCCAATGTGTTGAAGAGGTGAGGGAAGTAGCCCTTCCTTCTTCTCCGGGGGAAGAAGGTCAAAAGGCTTTGGGTAATGCAGAGAGGGCCATGGGGAAATAGTTTAGCGAATCGATAAATCGCACATTGTCCAACTCCATAAGTATGACTTTAGTGCCACGCATTAAATTAGCTCTGGAGTGAATTTGGTTTTTTCGAGAACGTACTTTAGCAGAAATTGAAAAATCGAAAAACCTTGGCCGTTATGAGCAATGACGCATACATTTTTGAATTTTTTTTCTCTCCTCCATTACGTACTCCATAAAATGATTGGTCGGGTCTTGTCCTAAAGACCCTGGTGCGGTTGTTGCAATTTTGGCAATTTCCCTTATCAATGCATTTCCAACAAAATTGCTGCGATACACAGAGATTGAACTTTATGAATTTTTGAGTTTTCGGTTAAATTTCATCTTGGCGGGTCTCAAGGTCGAAGAAGATGAACAGGAAATCTTTAGTTTTGGGTTTGTTTGTGTCAACCCGCATGTAAACATTGATGGTTTTTGGTAGCATATAATCGTTACAAGTTTTGCAAAAACTCTTCACCGCACACGTGTTTTGGACTTACGATTTTTGAAATATACGAGTTTTTGACAGTCTTTACATTTCCTTACTGACTTGCAAAACGCTCACCCTTGTGGGCTGCGGAAGCAAATTTGGTTTTTGGAATTTGATGTTACAATTTGGACAAACTATTCCTCCATGCTCTCCTCTTTACATGGTGGAGATACAGTCTGACACGCAGGGGCAGATATTGGAACAACCTGTGTTCACCCTTGTGGTCATAAAGGGGTATGGCAAGGCTCGCAGAAGTAGGTGCATACAAAAGCCGCCAGTGAGAGATGTAATCACATTGTAGTGTCCATCGTGATAAAGCAGGTTGATTTTGTACTGAGCATCAGAGTTGTTACCATTAAAGTAACACAATCCGGCCTTTGTTTCCATAGCTGTAGACTGTAATGTTGTAATCTTTCAGGTGGTCTTGGAATTTTGAAAGTTCGGGGATCCCCGCTCCCAGTTCAGGAATTTGGACACCGGCTTTGGTCATCAGTTTTTGGGCTCTACAAGTTTGTCGCTTACCCTTATCCTGCCTTATTGCTTTAATTTGAGGATCTTTCTTGGCGTAGGCTTCGGGCCACAACCAACGCCCGCGGTAAACATAGGTTGTCGCTATTATTAATAACTACGGATACCCTTACGGGGACTTACACTCTTCGTAAAAAGTATTGTACAAGCCAGGTCTCACTCTACCCGTTCCTAACCGGAATATTTACTCTAGTGCATTTCTACTTGGAATGTATCGCTGGAGGTGAGGGGCTTCGGCATTGGCTCTGGACGATCCCTCCGAATAATGGTCCACAACACGTCACTGTCCAGCTCACTGGCGGGTCGGGGAATGCTACGGTACCCCGGCTCTGTTTGAATTTTTAAATTTAGGGACCTCAGAGTGAAAACCGAGTTGGTCTGTGTGTCTTCGGCATCGGCCTTCATTCGGTCCATGATTTCGGCGAACCCCCGTCTTACCCAGTCGAGTTCCGTAACCCCTTCAGGGACAGAATTAAATTTAAAAGTCACTTTAGTACCACGGACTCGAAAACCTTGTAACATAGGTCTCGTCGGTACACCCTACATGTACGGGCTCCATCTCTGTATATAACTGTATAAGTATAGTATAGTGTTAGGAATGCTTAGTACTACCTAGTTATAGTGGGTTAGTCGGTTAGATTTCGATACTATCGACTATTACTTGGATGTGTTGCTGTGGTGTGGTGTGCTGCAATCTAGGCGTGCCTCTACCGCAACTGACTGGAAGGGAATAATTTTCGGTCTCTTATAAAGCCCCGGTCACAAGGATCCAGGATATGGCAATGGCCTCGTTGACCCTGGGCGGACGGGTAATCTTGCCAAGCGGATCCGGAGCAGGATGAGGCGTTGGTTGCGAATTTGATTAGCGACTGCGCTTCCGGACGCGGTGACCCTGGGTGGGCGGCATTCCCAGACAGACCGAATTCCCAGACAGGCGGCATTCCCAGACGGGAGTGCTGTTGACCTTCGCGGATGTGGTGGGGCTCGAGCCGGACGCGACTGCTTTACTGATTACTGTGTTTTGTTTCAGGTGGCTACGGGTACAGCTGACGGCTCACTCTTGTAGTGCAGTATACTCTTATAGTACAAAATAAACAAGTTTTTTTTCTATGTAAGTATTTGATTTTTTCCCGCCACTTTTTTTTTGGTTTCCCGCCATTTGAGGGATTTTTTTTTCCCGCGCGTGAGGGATTTTTCCCGCATTTGAGGGATTTTTTTCCCTTGGGGGCGGGGCTTAGCCGCCATCTTGGATCACGTGAACCTGCTCTCGACCAATCAGAGCGAGGGGCTATCCTCCGGGTTACTCTACTATGGTTCTTTTACAACGCACCTTTAAACCTTGACATCGCTTGCAATGCAATCGTCCCATTAAAGATGAATCGTCAATAGAAAGTTAAATAATAGTAATTGTTTACTAAACTCACTTTTACAAGTACAAAGGAAAAGTAATAAGGCACCTTATTTTATTCCAAATAATGGCAGTCGTTCTTTATTCTGTTATCCTTTTTTAATATAAACTGAATACTAAGTTTGACTCAGACATGGTTTATACCTGCAACTATTTAAAATGCACAATCTTAGGAATATCTTACTTTTGGAAACAGTTAATAACTTTGAATATTTAGAACAGGTGTAAATTTTGTTACACAGGTTAAGTATATGACACTTATATGTTATTAAGTTCATATAACTATAACATTAAGTGAAAAATAAATAACATGAGCTTAAACCGTTCTTTTGCTGCTTAAATAATAAAACTCCTTTAACATATTCACGTAGTTAATACTAATAGCAGCTAAACTACGTCTAATATTTAGTAGGAGAACCAATCGGGGATAATGCTTTTAGAATGTATAATTTTGACAAAAGTGATCTCTACTAAAAAAAAATACGTATAGAAAAAACTTGTTTCGTCTATTATTTGAAAGAAAACTTAAAAAAATTGGGAATAAATACAAGATATTTAAAATATATGTTTTCATAGTTTTATTTTCCCATTGAAATGTTTTTTGGTACATACAGCCTAGGTTTCCAAGAAAAATATTATTAACTTAAAACTAATCTTCATGAGGTAATTATTCACTATCCACTCACATCAGATGGATGATTTTTCTACTAGGAGTTCGGTAAAAATATAACATACACATAGTTCAAGGTGTACGGTAGCTTTAAGGTGTAGTGTTAAAATGTACAGCATGTAAAGTCCTATGCTGAAACGGAAAAAAAAAAAAGAAAGAAGAACTTTCTTTTATAATAACTGATGCTAAATTTTTTTCTTTAACATTCATCTCTGCTGCACAACGCCTTTATAATGATATACAGCTGAAGTAATGTTTAATAGAGTTTTAAATAATTAATACACAAAAGAGATATTCTTCTATATTACTCCAAAAAACCACCCTTAATCATAATTGGAAAATACTGTTTGTTAATAATAGTTGTTCTCTTTATTATTAGTGTCAGTTATTTATAACATATCTATAACATATTAATTCAGATATATAGTATATGTATAAAATTTAATAACGTAAGGAAAATAATGTTTTAATAATTAAAATAAAGATACAAGTTAAATTTTCTTGACATTTATATATAGATACTACAACAGTGGAAACAAAAATATATGAAATCTTTTTATATAAGTAAATATTATTAGCTTTTATATATTATAAAATAATAAAACTTCTTAAGTCTCTTTTTAAGTACAAAAACCGTTTTTTTTTAATATTTTATGACCAATATTATTCTTTTATCTGAAAGCTTCTATGTTAACGGAATCTTGCTATATCTTTTATTATACGTTGTTCCGGTTATGGCATTTCCCGAAACTAATTTGCAATTTCATTTTCCGTCCCATAATTTCCACGCCCTCTAAAACCTGATAAAGGTTTTGATACAATTAATAGAGAATTTTAGTCTTATTTGGAATCAACATATTGATTTTTTGTTGCAAGTACAATTCATTAATCCTCACAACAATAGTATTGGGATGTATTTATGATTTCTTCTCTTAGGAATGATATTTGTAAAAAAGCTATTTAAAGTGCTATTAAACTGTAATCATTACACGGTCGAATGAGTTCCTTTAAGAACATATCAAGTAACTTACGATTTAATGTAGTCAGTTAAGTGCTTATAAGTGAAAAACTGTGCAAATACTCTACTTTTACTTATTCTGACTATTTGAACTCGAAGTACCCGATAAACATGATATTTTTTGGAAAAATATTACTTTTGACCTCATTCTGTCCACCGTGGGAATAAACGACTATTAATATTACTTCCGAACTGTGGGTTAACGTATTTTATATTACATATATTGTGATCGAAACTATATAGTGAATATAGATTTGCTTCTCACACACAGGCTTTTGCCCATGTGTGAACCTTCTAGTGTTTATAACTATTTGCAATGACAGTTTGACTGTTTTATTTGACAATATTGGTTATTGTATAAAAGAAAAAAAAAATATTTACAAACAAATGATTGTTGTTTGTTGTGGGTCACGTACCTAAGGAGCAGTGACCTCAAAGTATGACAGTTGATGTTTTTATTTTGTTACTCTCCTATAACACTGGACTCTAATCAAAATGTTTTAAAATTCAATTTTTATTTGAAATTAAAACTAAATCTAACTAAAACACTCTAAGGATCATCCTCATAATTAGCCTGGTTAATGTTTTTTAAGATTAATTTTGCGAGTAAATTGTTTGACAGGCAATCAAAAGTCCAAACTTGTTTAATTCAGATATTACTAATGTAAATTTTTTATAAATAATATACTATTAAATTAACTCGAAAAAAGGATTATTAATTTAGCACACAAAAGCATCTAAAATAGAGTGTAATACAATTCCATTACATCAAACCATTCATAAAAGTAAAATTATTAATAAACATTGAAACTTCAGTACAGTATTTTTACTAAAACAATATATACTAGGCACAAATTATTTTTAAATAGTGTAAAAACCCATTCTTTTAAATTGTTCGTTTTTAAAGTGCAAAATTCGATATGGGTTAATAAAATTTATTTTTAGCAACGTCACACAACCAAAAATAGTGAATATGTTTAGGTATAATTCATGTCAACAGGGGCTTGAAACTCAATCAGTTTACTATCCAGCATTGCTCTTAATTTACATATTCGGTCGATGATTGCAACTGGAATCTGTTGAATGTAAACTAGCCTAGTACTGATTAAATGGTTCATTTACCCATTGTATTACTGTTACTAATGGACGAAATGTCCACAAAATGGTGTTCTAAGCTATTTAATTATAACTATAGACCGGTAATGATATACGTATTCGGCTCGAAACAAAAATGTTATTTAAATAGCTATTGCATAAAAATAGTTGTCAGAGAATAATTTAGACTGTAAAAAACGTCACAAACTGTTTATCAAATTATATTTCTGCTCGTTATGAACTCGTGTCATTTTTTTTATCTGCATATTTTTAGTATAAAAACATGCAGAAATCGTTGCAAATCCATAGCTGTTTAGTTGTGACTTGGAAGTTTGTGCAATACGTGCACCGTATGTTTCGATAAAAATGTTTATGACAGTGAATATTATAGACAGTTGTTAAGTGTTACTTTCATCTAAAGTGATGTTTAAACTTGTGCCAGTTTTTATGTTGCTTATTTTAAGTTGCTGAAATATTTTCAATAAATAATTCAAATATAAAAATTTCCTTTTTATTTAGAAAATTTTTCCGCCATACTACACTATATTTACATTACAACTAAAGACAATTTCTATTCCAGGAAAGTTATTCTATGGCTGAATTATTCTATTCGATCTTAGGTAATCCACAACTAATTGGCAAAAATAAAAAACCGTTAACTTACAATTGTATAATGAAAATACCTTTTGAGCTAAAAACATTTTTTTTCTAATAAGCCACCAGGTAGGTCTTTCTATATTTTACTGCCAAAGTAGAAAGTCTCTTACTGCCTTTGAGTCTCACTCTGGGGGCCGAACGTTTTGAACTATTCTCCTGTAAAACTTCAGATTTACGGTATACGTTTCAATCTGAACGTTCGATTACAATCCAAACGAAACAGTAACTTTAATTTCTGTTATAAGAAAACATCATTTAAAGATAGTCATTTTGGGTTTATTTTGTTACACGACATCTATATATGTTTGTGAGTTGTCCAAAAAATTATAAGTACGTTAAAAACATATTCGTCATAAATGTTGTAAATTAAATATTACTACCCAAAATGA